>NW_010405499.1:0-11326 GCF_000710305.1 Buceros rhinoceros silvestris | reverse complement strand
CCCTTTTTTTTTTGCATTTGACTGTCTACACCATTTCAGAAAATAACTTTAATCCTTAATTCCTGGTGCATGAGTGCACACTAGTGGGAGGGCCCTTGCACATTGTCCAGTCATGGGCAAGTGCATCTTATAAAAATCTTTGATTTTAAGATTTTGCTCCCAGACTTGTTTTACAGCGTTGTTGTACTCTTGTATTTGAATGAAACTTCTTTTGCTGGGCGGATTGCAGATGCAATACCTCAAACCTTGATTTTAACTTAATTTTTTTAATAGACAGCTCATGTTAATGAATCACATTCAGCCCATACTTATGTAGTGGATACTTTTTTTTCTAGCTGAGTTCTTTTCAGATAATGAGAATATAATATGTGGAAATCCTTCTGACTTTTGAAGCGTATAACCTTCATTTTTTCCCATGTAGTGTAGTGCTGTTTTTTAACTTAGTTCCTTTCTGGCATCAGCTGAATTCATTAGTGCTTATTTTTTGCACTCAAGTCATCAACTTGAAACTTAATAAATTAGCCCCAAGATCTAGAGTTCCTTTATGTGTTTTTAAACAGCCTATTCTGTCTCCCATTGAGCCAGTTATTCAACCTGCTTATAGTGTTTGTTCCAAACTCATTTTTCTCCAGCTTTACATGTAACAGAATGAATTGCCAAAGTCCAGATGAATAGTAGCACATTTTCTTTGTCAAGAGGATTAATTACCTTATGAAAGAGATTGTGCCTGATGAATCTGGTATCTATCCTTTTGGAATAAGTGTGCTGTATTTCCTCTCATTTTTCATGTTCCTTTATATGTTTAATCATTCTTTATTTCAAAGTTTATTCAGAAGCATTTAATGTTATTGAAATCTAACTCCTTCCTTCCAGAATGTGTTTAGTTTCTATGAATGCTGTTCTGTAGATTTTGCCAAGCATAGAGGAATGACAGATGCTCTCTATTAACCCCTCTCCCCTTCCCAAAGGGAAAGGTCATGCATGTATTTATTAATTTATTTTTAAGATTGTGGGATACAGATTCACGATCGCTTAAGAAACTTAAACTGTTAGTCTCTGACTCATTCAGTTCACCAAATTTGTCCTGTGTAGATTACTTCTCTCATTAATTTTCATTTCAGTTGAACTCTTTTGAAATGTAAAAATCTTAAATTGGAAGTTTTAAATGTGTTGCTATTAACCTTTCAGTTTAATTTACTGAATCAACTCGGTTCATTTTACCTGAAATTATTTTATGCTTCCTGTGTCTTTACAGCGCCCTTTTTTCTATGAAAAATGTGATTAAAATATTATTATTTCTTGTTGAACCAGTGGGTAACTGAGGACAGAATCTGCCAGGTGTCACATACCGATCACTGAGATCTGCTATTATTAGTATCTATTTCAATTCTATCTAGAAAATTAGTCTCTGATCAACCACGAGGAGTTCTTCTTCTGTAATGCTTTTCAGTTCTTCTTTGGGTGGGGTCTTGAGTTATCTCTTGACCTTTTTCTCTTCCTCCAAAGCTCAAAATGTTCTGCTGAAACTCACCTTATGTTTTCATTTCCATTTTTCTGTGAGTTCACCCGCATCACTGTTTGGTTCAGATAAGGGGTGTTCTTTTGAAGCCCATGCCACCTTCATTCCCACCTTCTATACTTTGGTTCACATTATACAGGGTACATCCTTTTGATGAAATGAAGGCAGAATGTGGACTCGAGGACTTCAACCAGTACACTCTCAGCTACAACTGGTTTGTTCGGACCAAAGAACAATTAGTGTTAAATAGAACCACTTGAGATGTGCGTCGTTTGGAGAATTAATATGCACTACTTGCTAATATAAACATAGCCTTTGAGTCCTCAGCAGCTCAGCATAAGCATTTTTGCATCAGTAATTGGTGGTATTCTTCCATCCGAACTGTGAAACTTGTTCTGCTGTGAAGGCTGATGTTGAGCAGGAGGCTGTGCTTCAGTAAAGACATTTCAATTGCAGATTTCTATCTGATGTCCCTGTTCCTAGGAGATGACTTCTTATCTTACATTTTACCAGATATATTCTGGTAATGGGTCATCGAATGAATGTACCTCTATTTCCTGCTAATATATGCATGAACAACAGATAGATAGAGCTTTGGGTCATGTCTGCTTTTATCTTAGTAGCTCTGTGCTGGTCATTTCTGTTTGTTGAAAGGACTGAACCTCAGTAGGTTTCTTAGAATCTTAACTGAAATGCTTTGCTTTTGTATTTTTTAGACTGTATGTCAGATGAGAAAATACATTTTCTGAAGAATCTGCTTAAGTTGAAGATTGTCTTCAATCTTACAATTTTCTATTGACAGTGCCTCTTTGAAAGAATGTTTAGAAAATATGACTAACAAAGGGTAAACTGCTTTTTTCATTCCAAATTTGTTAAACAGTTTTGGTGTTGAAGGCTATTAGTAATTAATAGCTAACTCATATTCATGAAAATTTCAATGGAATCTTCAATTTTACATCTTGACTTACTTTAGGTCTTATAGAGATAAGGTTGATATTTTTATTTAAACATCACAGCAAGATTTTCTCAATTCAGAAACTATAAGTGTTCTATATATATAATAAACATTTCAATGTGAATTTAATATTTTTAAGCATTACAGTTGGTGAATTCTGGCCTATTTTGTCAGATACTTATTTTTAATATGCTATGAAGATAATTTACCTGTATTTAACAGGACATGCTATAGTAATATTCTTATATCCTCTCGTTTATGATTTTAAAACACAATATTCTATTCTTTATAGTTCTATAATTTTCTATAACTCCTTTGAAATTTTAATAAAGATACATATTCAACTTGATATTTAGATCCTAGGCATAAACAATTTTAAAAGCTCAGTCTTTTAACAGAACTAACATGTACCTTGGCGGAGAGTGTATGTGTGTGTGGTGTGTGTATGTATATGCTTTCCAATTTTTCTTCATTTTAAAGGTCAGTTCTATTATTCCTGACAATTTTCTTTTAATTTGGCAAACTAAAGTAAGGGAATAGAACACTTGTACTGAAGCTGCATTTTAGTGTCTACTCGAAACCAGTGCATTTCTCAACAGTTTGCCTCAAAAAGTGTTGGTAGACGGCATTAAAAATACCAGTTTCAAGAGAGACAAAAGAGTAACCTTCAAACTTTTTCTGACTTTGTCTCTTATCAGTCATGCAAGTGTCAGAGTCATAATGTGAATACTCAAGAAGGCTTTGAATTGTCAATAGCGGAGGCTTCCTCTTTGAGATTATATTCGCTGGAACAGAGGAGATAACACTATTATCAGTGTTTTTATAGTGTAGCCAATTTCTCATTGAATGTACTGAAATGCAGTTTTTAATACAGTTTAGATATAAGTATAATGATAAATATGTCAGACTTTTAAATTAAATTCTGGATGTTTCTGTCAGTTCTGCTACAGTATGAAATTTTGCTCTGGTCTCTTAGAGATTTTTATGAGCATTTTCTGGAAAAAAGATGATTTTCAAATGCATTTCTAATTTCCCTTTTAGGAAATTGACAATTAATATGCATTTCTTTCTGGGTTGTGTGTTGAATTGTCAGCAAGTTGGATCTTCAATGTTTAGTGCTGAAATGCAAACAAATAGAATAAAAGCTAGCACACTCTATAGTACACAAATATTGTTACAATCTACTTATGATCACTGTAGTATGAATTTTTACACTTTTTTTGATAAGGCATTCAAACCTTGTGTTTTCACTGCTGATGTTGTATGAATTGGTTTCAACTGCTGTTTATGGGCTTGTTACTTTTATTTCTTGTATATTGTAATTTTTTTTCTATGGCTAGCTATGTGCAAAATCTCAGTGCATTCAGAAGTACTGTGCAAATTTTGCATGATAATACAATTCCTCTAAACTTTTTACACGTGTCCACTTCAAATATGTTAATATTTACACTGAAATTAATCGAGGGCTTCACCACTGCTAGTGGACTATAGAGAACTGTAAATGATTTCTTTTAATTTGTATTGATTGTGGGGCATCGTTAACAAAATGTCAACTTAACTCAATTATTCAAGATAATTTTTACAAAAATTAGGTGTTATCTCCACTACCAGATTTAGGTAATCTTATGAAGTCTCATTACTGCATTTAGATATTCTGAAGTAATATTAGTCTATTACTTGAGTGAAATTCTCATACCTGATCGTCTAATATTCCTCCAGTAGGAGGAAATACAACAAATGACTTAAGGGTCGAGACGAGGGACAAGGGAGGGAGGGTTCGCTCGCCACTTATGGTCACAGGCAAAAGACAGGCTCGACTTGGGAAAACAAAATCAGTTTAATTTAAACAAAACCGCTACCAAAGCACCAATTGAAATCAAAGTAGAACAGTAAGAGATATAACTGTCTTTTAAATACTTCTTCCCCCCTCCCCTCCCTTCTTCCCAGGCCTGGCTTTGCTACCTCCTCCCCACCATGGAGTGCAGGGTGTAGAGATGGGGGCAAGTGGTGGGGGGTGGGAGGGCAGTGCAGTCTGTCTCTGTTTTTCTTCATATAGTTTCTACCGCTTGCTCTTCTTCACGGGAAACACTCCAGCCACACAATGCCACATGGCATTGCTCCCGCAGGGGACAGTCCTCCGTGGATGTCCTCCATGGGTCTCCCTATCTGCTCTCTGCAGTGTGGGCCTCTTCCCTGTCTCTCTGCAGCCTGACAGTTTCTCCACCAGTGCTCTCTGAGGATTACAGGGTTTCAGCCTGCCAACACGCCATGGGCCAAAGGGAGATGGCTGTACCGGTCTGTTTGTCCAACCTCTTCCTTGCTGCCTCAGGTGACTACTTGGTTGGTTCCCACAGGGCTGCCTCTTCTTCTGCCCTACCCCCTCCAAAACAAAAGAATACTCACAAAACATAAAAGGTGTTCCCAAAACGGTTTCCCCTCTTAAACAGGTTTATTTGCAGAGGCACTGATTGGTGCAGCCTTAGCCAGAGGTGGGGCCGAATTGGAGCTGAGGGAGCTTGTTTTGAGAAGCTTCTTACAGGGGCCTCACTAGCAGCACCATTCCCCACTACTGAAACCATGCCGGACAAAAGGTGGCAGCCTTCTCCCCCACTGCTGAAACCACGCCAAATATTAAACCACCACAGGGTTTCACCGGCAATCTCAAGTATTTCAGGTGTATGGAAATAGCCCCTTCTATCTAATAAGCCATCAGGACAATTAAAATCCAGTAATCGTCAAATATACTAAGTGTATGGAGAATTCTATCTAGGCAAAATCGTGTGTCTTCTGCAAGTTTTTCTTTGTTAGTATCACAAAAAATAATCCATATTTTGTGATTGTTGGATCTAATTCTTAGTGAATATAGATATTCATTTGTTGTTAACAGTATCTCATATCTTACAAAGTTGGCTGCGTTCCCTGTTACCATCACTCAAGAGGCTGAAAACAAATACATTGTTTTGACAATAAGACCCCAATAGAATTCATATGATGGCCTTCAGATCGACGTCAGATGTTACGTTAAGAACTGTGCCAATAGAATACTTCTGTGTCAGAGTATTACTGATTTTAGCAAGAAACATAGCTGGTAATATATATTTTAAATCTTCTATTTTTCATAGTATTCATCTCACAGAATGAGGACTAAGTATTTTCTCATTTCCACTATGTTGTTCTTAGTTGCCTTATCTCTTCTCCTTCCAATCTACCTGTCTTCAGGAAAGCAAGAATGATTGGAGCACTGGTTAAGTGCATTTTTTCTCAATTTTCCTGTTAGTGATGAGGCAATTCATTGAACTAAAAAGATAAAAATACAAGTTAAAATCCAATACCTAAACCAGTATTATTTTCAAATATATACTTTCATGTTTTTCTGCGTAGCTTAGCAGGTCGAATCCTAGCAGTTTTTGTGATTGTAAAATGAATGTAAAGAAACACTTGAAACAAGTGAAAATGCAGAAGCAAGACCGGTGAAAAATATTTTACGTATTATCAAACTTTTCTTTCTATTATTTAGCTTGTTTAATGATAATGTTCAATCTTGCTTGAGAAAGTGACCAAAGACTGTTGTCTGCTGGAGGGTAGTTCAGATAGTAGTGGTTCAGTTCAGCTTTTCTGCTCTAGAAGTTTTTTTTTAGATTTTTTCCTAAGCATATTCTAAAAACTGTCTTCGAAGTTACGGATACATAGGGAAGTAAAGGACCTGTACCCAAAATGCTCCAACAAAACCACAGGTTTACTGGTAATATTTTTACTTATGATATCATAGGCTAACTTTTTAAAATAGAATTATTATGTCTTTAAGTTAGCTAAACAATTGGCATCCATGTCTGAAGTTGTTCTTAGCTTTTTGTTAACCAGCTTAGGTTACCTGTTTTGCAGGTATCATGAATAAAAATCAAGGAACCTGTGTCATAAATTACTATTAAGCTGAGACTGAAATACATTAAAATATTTAATCACTCGCCCTCCAGAAGCACAGCAGCATTCTTTTTTAGTGATCTTAATCAGCATTTTCTGAAAGTGGGATGTGAAGTTTAATGCCATAGATTAAGGAAAGGCACTAGCAAGTATTTTACAGCAAACATTGCAAAGTAAGTTATGTGTTATTCAACACGGGTTACAAATAGCCCTCTTCATTCTTGCTTGTAGATTGTCTTGTTAAATATGATTGCTTTGGCTCTCTAATGTGTGACATTTTAAAATTGAACATAAAAAGAAAATTGTTTGAGTACTGATATTGAGTCAAATACCAATATTAAATCAGTGATGTACAAAACTGGTCACCTTTATTCAAGTATTATCTGAAGCTTTCAGAGAGCCGGCTGAAAGAACAGGAATTTATTTTTATTCACTAATCTGTGACTATGACAATAGAGTTAAACCTAAAATTACCTGAAAACTTGCTATAAAGTATTTATGTCTTATGATTACTCTAGAGATATTTGTATTTTTTAAATTCAACAGTTGTGTATTTTAAAAGATACTTCTATCTTATAACACATATTTTGATTGCTCATTCTTTATCCCTAGTTTAAGAAATAATAACTGAGTAGAGAGAGCGGTTAATGAATTAGTTAAGAAAAACAAGACTTTCAAAATCTTCACATGCATGTGCAAAGGTGCGTCTGTGCATGTATGTTTATGTATCCTTGTATAAGGATATGTTTTACAATATTTTTGTGGCTTTATGGCCATTATTTGCTGCCTATCCATTACTCTTGCATCTTAAATTGTAAGATTTCGGGGGCGTGGGGCGCAGAGGGCTGTCAGATGTGGCGTTATTTCAGCCCTGTACTCGTTATTAATCTTTATGGTGTTGCTGTTGACATTACTTCTTCATTACTCTAATTCTTGTCCAGAATAACTTTCTATCAGAGTATTTAGGTTTTCTTTGATTCAGTTAATCTCTTTACACACTCCAACAAGTTACTGCTTTATGCTGACTCTGAACTTCTGGATATTTTGAAAATATGGAAGCAGTCAGCATTCAGACATATGCAACTGTTTAGAACATATGTGAAGATATTACTGAAAGAAAATAAAAAAAAACATTGCTGAAGTACATTTTTTAATAAATGAAAGTTACACCTGAGAGCTACAAGGTCTAAAGCTTTTTGGTTTACTAGTATTATGGGATTTTTTTTTTTCCCCATGGTCTGGAAAGCTGATAAGAGTCTAAAAGTTCAGGGCTCTGTCAGCTTAGTTCCAGTGCTGAGCTTTTTTGTTGGGATTGGATTTTGGGGGGTGTTTTGTTTTTGTGGAAACAACACAGGGAGTGTTCTCATAGCTATAGGCAGTGCATTTGTAGCTACTCTTGGGTAAGACAATGGCGTGCCTCTTTCCGATCTTTCTGAAGCTTGTTTTCTTAGGAAGTGGACTGTATAGAACCACTTGGTTTTGATAGTCCCAGGCCTCCTTGAAAACTAATAAAAGCTAAAGGGAAGTTGTGTAGGAGGGGAAAAGCATTCTTGAATTTGTGCTGTGTTCACTAAAAAGCTTTTGTGCTAGCAATTACTTTTCATAGGATGTAAGTTTTCCCTATGATACGCTTAATAAAATATAAATAAAATCTTTAATTCTTAAAGATAACATGTCACCTTTGGAAGCAGTTTGAAGAACATATGCATCGGAGATGCGTGTGCATATCTCTCATAGGCATCAGAGATATGTAGTGAGTACTTCATTTATATTGCACTGAATTTCAAGCTAAGAATGGAATATTGTTTAATTTACACTGAAAGGCAAAAGGCAATGTAAGCTTTTAAAAGAGGGAGGCAGAGGATGAGGAATTTAAAGACCTCACAGCAGTGTGTTGCCAAGAACAGTAATGAGTCCAGGTAAAGCTTCTTGCAAGGTTTATGGATTGCATTATACTTCTTTAAGTTACATTGTATGGAATGGATAAGGCACACATTTAATGGATTAAAAACTTGCTCACTACTTAAAAGGGCTTTAACAGGGAGAGATCAATAAGGAAGGCTTTTGGGAGACAAGTGTTTCCTAGTAATCTAGAACCTTATGTTCTATGTGATTAAAAAAGTTTCAAGTAAGAGTGGTAGTGTGGGTACTCAAGGACTGGGAATGTGGTTAATGTGATGCCAGTTTTTAAAGAAGGTGTAGGGGTGCTTCCGAGGCCCACACTGAACAGAAGCTCTAGATAATAGCTGTTAAGATAGGAGAATGTGTGTGAATAATGTGTGTGAATGAAGTATCAAAACTAAGCAAGAAGCTATTTGCCCTAATGCTTTGTTAAAGAGAGTAGCAACAATCAGATGGGTTAAACAGTAACAAGGGAATTATAGAGAGACTTTTGGAATAAAAGAAGGAATCAGTTTGAAAATGTGGGAAGGAAAAATAAGAATTTGTACCGATGGGGAAGGACCTTGGAGGGAGAACAGAGCAGCAGCAGCAACTAGCTTTCTTGCTGCTGGAAGTGACCCTATTAACAATATGGTCCTGCCTGGTCTTGACGGAGCAGCCTCTCCCTCAGATACTGGGCATAGCCTGTGTCTAACTAGTAGATTGATACCATAGGATGCAATAAGCAGGGACTCACACACTGGGCCTGTGGGATGCGTTTACTGGGTGTACATGTACGTTTGTGGATTGTAGGGACCTTCATGGATATATATAAAGTGAGAGAACAGTGGGGGAGATGTATAGAGCAGGAGAAGCTGTGCTTCTGGAATTCCTGATTTAAATAAGAGTGTGTAAACTGAGCAGTTTTCTTTCATCAAGGCTCTTGAGATCTTGGGAACTGAAAATCAGTAAGCATGATTTCTGTATTGGGAAAATTAATAGCTTTCTGTGATACATTGGGTAGAGTACCATGTCAATAGAAGGAAGTCTTGCCTCATATATCTACTGTAGTTCCTTGAAGGAATCAACAGGAATGAGAGAGCTACTGCTGACAGTTCACTTGAACTGATGAAAATTTTGTCATCAAAGAGGTTTGAAGAAGTTACAGAATAAGGTCTAGTAAGTACCTCTCATGAATGAACAAGGAACTGATATTTGTAAATCATGACTTTTCAAGGTGAAAGGACATAAGTGCTGTCTCATATAGGTTTATGTTATGATCTTTGCTATTTACTGTTTATCATTTTCCAAGAGTTTGAAAGTTTGCTGTTGTCCTTAACTTACTTGGAGGGATAAAGAGCAGGGCAGCTGTGAAGTATAGGTGGAGTTCTGAGCAGAAGAAATCTGAGTATTATCCACCATTTTATTGCTCTGTTGGAAATAACTGTAGAGTGATGTAAATGTAAAAGCAGATGATACATTTTCCCTGTAAAAGTAAAAGGCCTGTAAAATGATTGACTCTCAGCAGACTATTTCTATTCGGGAGTACGGTCTTTTGGTTAGAACAGCATAATCAAAACAACCTCTAAATACTCAGTGGACAAAATGGCAAACAATGTTTAGAATTATTTGGACAGAAAAACACTTCAGTGCTATAATCCTGTGTTTCAAGTACAGCTTGAATACAGCCTGGAAAAAGCTCAGGAGATGACACAGGGTGAGCTAAAGTATGATAGTGTTTCTGTAGAAAGAATAACAGATGGATTTGAGTGAGATACATTAAATAATGACTGACATGGAAAGAAGTGCGAAGGGAATAATTTTCAGTTTATTCAAATGAAATTTGAAGGTGACATTTTCAAATAAAATCTTTCTACATTTTGCACAGCTGTGGAACTCTTTGCTGCAGATTATCACACCTATTAGAAGTTTACAGCTTTCAAAAAGATACTGTACAAATTTATAGCTTTGCTTGAAGGCATTAAAATGCCTTCAAGATGGCAAGTGGCCTGCCTAAAAACATGGGAGTATGTATTGGGAGACAGTGTCTCAGGAATTCATTTAAAGAAACTAGATCATAACCTAGTTTCTAGATCATAACCTCAACATAAACATTAAACTGTAGTGTCATTAGTGGTGTCTGTCTTTGAGTATGTGAAAAGAAGACTATCAAGAGCAAAGTTATTCTTCCTCTGTCCACAGCATTTAATAAAATAATAGAATAAAATTTGACAGCAAGTCATTCAAGTGTGTGTACTTCAAGATGTGAAAATACTGGAAATATTGTCACAAGAATAAAAATTTTCAGTACTCGATCATTAAAAAGAAACTGGCAGATTTTTATTGTTACATTAAAAGATTGAAGAGCTTCTGTGCAGACATGCTAGAGTTGTCTTTGTATCACACTACAATACCCTCATCATTCACATGGCATATGTATTAATTCACATCCTTTGAAGTTAGCCAGGTTTAAACAGGAAGGGAAAATGAGATGTGAACTGGTAGGGAGCAATACATAGTCCTGCTAATACATGCAGTTGCAATGCCTGCCAGCTGTTCAGATTAGCTTTTGAGAGAATATGGATCACTGGAGAGAGATATTAGAAAACAGAAAAGGTGTTTACTAGTAGGGGGCTTTTAAACTGCTTAGACAAAGAGATAAAAATGTATGTCCTAGTGTTGAAAATAAATTACATTTTGGAGTACTTGATCAAGGCAGATGCTGCTTTCCTTATTACTTGAAGGAGGTTTAGGACATGTAAAAGATGCTTAGATGGACTTGAGAGAAACTTGCCTCCTACTAGGAGATGTTGAGAGGTAGTAGAGGTAGGACTCAGAGGACCTGTTTGTCTGTTCTTGCCATGTGATCAAATCCTCTTCTCTTCATAATCTTTGAGAAGAGTGGGCACGTACATACGTTATATAGAGTAGCTTCTAGCCAGCACAGTTCCTTCTTGAGATAGACGTTGCAGTAAAAGTCAGTGCTTCATCCATTAGTTGCCTTTTTGAGTAAGAAAGGGATAGTTGCCTTATGATGGGGGGGTGGGAGG
>NW_010405498.1:15406-26601 GCF_000710305.1 Buceros rhinoceros silvestris | reverse complement strand
CTCAAATATTCTGTTTCCTTTCCATGATCTCTGTCCACCTAACGCTTTTGGAGGATTTACTAATGTATTTAAAAACCTGGCACATTAATCCGATATTACCTTAAAATGCAAATTATTAGCATAATCCCTATTAGTGACTGATACTAGCATTAATGTATACATCTTAAACATGGAAAAACATTCAAAATCACTGACAGAAATTCATCCCATTCTAAGTCAACCACTACTTGATTAAAGAGAGTGAGGTTACAGTATTTTTTTTCAAGTTACCCTAGAACTGAAGAACACCGAAATAACTAGAAAGTGAATGATGCCGGGTTCAGATTTGCAGTCCCAGTGAAGCAAGAGAAAAAAAAAGCGCAGAAAAACACCTCCCCCTCCCTGAAAGAGCATTTTCAAGTTGGTCTGCTCATCTGGAAGGTGATCTGTTTCTCTGCCTGGACAGATAGAAAGGATAGCTGGACCATTAAAAATACTTAAAAGCATTGCAACATTTATGACTTATGGTATGCATCTAATTCTTGAAACAACATTAAACAAAAGTGAGTGATTTTATTTATTTGGAGCCTGAGTAGCAGAGGCGAAGTAATCTCTGAAATAGTATCATTATAAAACAGATTTAGAACTTTCCTTTTATTTGAGTACAAATAACATGTAATTTAATTAGATCTAGTGTTAAGTTCTAATTAAATTATATGTTAAGAGCATCCTTATATCCCTTAATGCTGTACAAATTCACGCGTTGCCATCTGTCTCTCACATACACTAATTAGTCATACAAGAATGAAAATTCTGTTTGAAATAATATACTCTGAACTCCAGCTTCTTGAAAGGTAAGCTTGCTTTGCGTGCACAGGTCTTAAGAGGTGGCTAGGTTTAATGCGAGGGACAGTGTCTGTGGGAATCAGCTTTGTATACATACATGTTTTGCTTCATTTTGGCATTCTGACTTCACAGTGTATCCTACCCCATGAAGTATCTGCAAGAGAGTAAACTCTGCCTTCAAAGTAAGGGGCTGCCTGAAAGATAAATGAATAGGCTCAAAAACGAAGAAACTTGCTTTGAAGAAAAAGAAAATAGTTAGCACATTATCTTAGCTGATTGATTCTCAACATTGTCAAAAAGATTCTCTAAAAAACAAATGCAAGCGGGCAATGAGCACGTGATGTACGTACATCTGCCTTGGAACGTCCAAACAATTTTCTACTTAAAATCGTTTCTTGGTGATTACCTCTATTAAGAAAGATGCAAAACTTCGTTATTCAAATACAACAAGCTAATATTCCTTGTACAGTTATGCTACTTTGTATGTTATGAATATGGAATCAGACCTCCAAAATCTAAAAACTCAGGCCGCCTAAGGTTAATTGCAACATATCACATCAAGTTCAAGAGTGTGTTATTAGTTTCTTTAAAAAAGCAGAGCTATTTTCTACTGAAATAAGAACAGGCTAGCACCCAAAATCCTGAAACTTTGTGGTTTCTTTAGGGTCAGTAAAACTGCATTTAAAATACAGAATTACATTATCACTTTCAGAAAATCCAGCTAGTGATTTTGGAGTCAAAAGTCATTAGGTTAGTAATTGCTAATGATGGGAATACCTATTCATCAGCCAGACTCCCAAAAGATAAATCGACTTTTTATTGCAGTCTTATTGTCCTACCACATAAAAAAACATGTAAAGTCTCATATTGAGATTCTTACTGTTCATATATGTTAGCTGGGAGTGGGATCCTCCTCACACCTTACATACATAATGTTACTCAAAATTGAGGAACAAAACTAAACATATTTTAAATTATACAAGATTAACTCAACATATTTAATTATATCACCTAAATTAAAGATACATCTGGAGATATATGGTTTATGTACCCATAGTGCATAGGCAAATGCAGAAGAGAAATCCCCAAAATAGAGCTGAAAATATTTTGGTATCCTTCTGACAACTGAGCTGCTCCTGGGGAAACTGAATAAAACAATCTGATATGCTGCCTACCTTGCTTATATAAAATTTTGGTAGAATTTCAGTCCCAGTAGTTCAATAACGAAATTTATATTATTGTCAACTTTTCTAGCTTTGAATATGCTTTAGCTCTATCTGGATCTCAGGGAAAGAAAAGTCATATATGACAAAAACAAAGAGAAAGGTCTATGCCCACGCAGTGTTTAACTATCTTCCCTCTTTATCTACACAGAGCATAAACAGACATTTGCTTGTTCACATGTACATTTATATATATTCGCACCTCTACAAAGATCTATTACTATGTAAAATAAGTATATAAAAAACAAGCCACCATGATTGAAATATCTGATACACACCTGACTTCTAATAGCACCATGTTTTTGTACCCTGTAGTATTCCTACCGGCATATTAATGAAGTTGAAGGTCAGATGCCACTAATTACAACCTATCCACTCTGTCCAACACACCAATACCAAATACTTATGAGTGGACCTCTTAATGTCATTATGCAAATGATACTTAAGTACTGAAATAAATTTAAAATAGTGGCATCTATAGCAGCATATTAGCAGGAGGTAAATTAATAAATATATTCAAGAAATTTAAATGAAAGATTATTATTCAACACTAGATTAATCACTGCTGAATAATACGTAAAAAAACCCTTCCTTTCCCATCTCCCCACACACACCCTGCTGCTAGTTGTAGTGGAATAAAACATCCAGTATCTTGATAAAATATATTAACAAACATGTCTGAAAGGATTCCAGTACAGGTCTGACTGAGAGTATACTGAAGTAATATGAAGTAACTATCCTCATCACTAGAAAAGTAAAGAACTGATGATGTAAAAAAACCACAAACAAACCACCCAAAACACCTCCCAGAGCAAAAAACCCCACATCTCACAGAACAGCCTGATACATAACAGGCTGTTATGTATCTGCAATTTTTTTAGTGTGTTTCGTATGTAACTCCATCACATAAAAATATTATTATTAGTTCTATGGTATGGACTGCTAAAAGAAATTGACCATTTATTCTAACATCCCTTTTCTATATAAAATGAGAGCATAAACAACTACATAACTTGAAAGGGAAGACCCCATGTGAAAAATATGCCTGGAAATAAGCATTAAATTCAGACAATTCAGCATTTCCAGATACTTGCTGAAAAGGAGAAAGTAGAGAATAAAATTATATTTTCTATGGTGGAAAAACAACATGATTTCCAGAGACAAAGTTATCACATAAAAGAACACCTGAAGTTGTGAAAGAGGTTTACACCATGAAGAATGTGACAGTAGTGCATGGAACGCAACAGGTCAGCATTTTGAAGATGACTTAAGAGATGTTGTTTCCCAAAAGGGATCATGATGATATGCAGGACAGAAGAATAGGAAAGGGTGGAAACCTATGCTACTGGTTTTAGTCACATAGGAAAAGAGAAATCAGTTATACCCGAGAGCTCGCAAAGAACAAAAAAGCATAACAAAGGCTAAGGAGATCATGAAGAGAGAAAACACTGATATTGCAAAGTGGAAATCAGGTATAACACTCAGGAACAAGTTTGATGGTAATTGAGTGAAAAAAAGAGATTGCCAGAAGAAAAACAAGTGGGATATTATATAGTTACATGTCCAGTCAGGCCATAAAATAAAATCCATTGCAGAACTAGTGCTCATGATAAATCTTGCCTTAGTCCTTTATTCCACAAAGGAAAAAAAAGGGTAAGAAAAAAGTCCCAGTTAAACTAGCAGCAGCTGCCACTTTCTTTAAATAAATTAGAGCTCAAATCACATAATTTTGCAAGAACTTCACCACTTTATGATGCTTTAAAAAAGCTAATCCCCTGGTTCAGTGACTTTTGTACAAAATTTTATTCATTCTCTTGCACCAAGACTTTCTTCTTTGGAAGTTTGTAAATAAAGGTTCAGCATTAAAATTATAAGAGTTCTCTACAGAACAGAAATCAAGTGGCATGAGAGAGAGAGGCCTATAGACAAAATGAGAGAGAACAGAAGGAATATCACCACAGTTTGAATTCACAATATATCCAACTATTTTTAACATTAGTGTTAAAACAAGGATAAAGGCAAGCCCTACAGGAAAAGTTTGAGACATAATCAACATCTTGAAACATGTCAAGAAACATAATCAGTATTTCTTGGGGATAAATTTCTCCCAGAGTATAAATCTGTCACAGTACTTTCCAAAATTTGGAAGGACACATAGTGCTATGTAAATCATTGTTTCTGTAAGTAGGAAACAAAGCAGATCCTTTTAAAGTATCCTTCAGAGGATGGTGAAATAATTAATCATGTTCTCTGGCTACTGAATTCTGTAATATTTACATAAGCAGTCTTTCTTTCTCAAAAATACTTTATCAGTAAGAGAAATTCTCTGTAAGGTTCGATGTTGAAACTCAATTTCTCTATATATTAGCTTATGCACTCAATTTAGCCAATGCTATCTTTGTCCATTTCAAATGAGATATATTAATTCTACAGCTATTCCATCTTTTCCTCAGTCCCTCTGGATGAAGAAGTTAGCAGCAGTACTTGGGAACTAGCTACAAATTATACCCCTTCCCTACTATTTTTCCCATTTAGTAGCATGTAAACAAACCCTTGTTAGTTCACCAAAATAATTCAGTTCTTGATTTGCTTGTCCTTTGTCTTCGTTGAATGCAAGACAATTGAAGAGGTGCATTTAAAGTAACTCCCTCTATAATACTAAAAGTGAAAAAATGTCACTGGTATTTTTGCCGTTTTTGTTTTCATAAGGTTACAGTACTATAAAAACCTCAGTAGCTATTATTTTGTTATCAGACTAACAAAATAAAGCAGAAAAAGTGTTTGATTAACAAATAGGTATGCACATTTTAGGACTGAATTTTGAGGATTTAAAATAATGATTAAACCCCCCCCCCACAAGTTAAGATGAGAATGAGCGTATGTTTTTAATAAAGAAGACTATAATAATCTTCCAGTTTTCATCTAATTCCATCTGGTTTCAGTCTTAGAGGGTTTCCACTGCAGCAATACAATAGATGGTATATCATGATGTAAGAAACAAATAAAGCACTAGTTCTATTACATCTGTAAATAGTAAAATCAGACATAATCAGTACCTTTAACATTTGTTCCTCTATTGTAAATTACTTAATCACTTAAAAGTGTAAATCACTTAATAAGCCTGAAAGGACAACCTTTTAAAGGAGTTGAGTGAATGAGTTTCATTTCCAAAATTCAGTAGTTAATTATACCTTCATGCACTACTTTTTAGGTATTTAGTTTGGTTTACCAAAGACTGCAATTCTAGCCATGCTACTCTGAAATCTTCCCTGCAGCATATACACATTTACTTGTATGAAGATGAACAACTCTGAAATGTTACAAGGTTTATCTTCTCTGGAAGAAGAGATTAACAAAAGCAAGAGTCACCTTTGCTACACAAGGCCGGAGTCTCAAAACTTCCAAATGAACTGCGTAACAACATATTGAATTCCTTCAGCTCTTTTCCCCATAGTTCTATATAATCTTTCCACCTCTTAGTCCTATAACCACAGCACAAACACGAGGCTGCTTTTACTCTGAAATCCTTCAAGAAGGAAAATTTTTGCCCATATTTATAGTTATTCCTGTGGTGTATGATGGATGGTAGTATTCAATTACTTAAAGATACTCTTTCTTTTATAACCTCTGGAGTTCTGTTCTAGAACCATCAGTGTGCCTGAACATATTCAAAACATTTTCTTTCTCATGACAGGACAGAGAAGTCTTTTGATGACATACTGTGTCTTGAAGTACCTCTTAGTGTTTACAATTCTGGATGAAATTGTCTTAATGTAATACTAGTCTAATTTAAAAAAAAAATAATTCAAGCTTCTTTTGAAGTGCTCATAAATTATTCTGAACTTTCAAATGTACATTATTTAACTGAAACACTTTTCTCACTACGAGATTATTGTATTTTGATTTGCTTATTATTTGGAGAGTATTGACATGTTTCTATGAAGCACTGATGCTATGTAGAAAAAAGCATAATAGAGGAAATTATTTTAGTGTGAATTCCTTTAATACGGTTTTATAATGAAGTAAAACAAATTAAAACTGTACAGCTTCTCTTTTTTTACTCTATCTTAGTGTGGCCTGTAAAGTTCAAGTTTGCACATACAGTATTAAATGCTTTAGGAGAGTTCCAAGTATGCCGTTCAGTGACATTTAAGTGGTATTCTTTTGGTAAATGAACAATTTACCAAAATTAGGAGTTCAACATCTGAGAAGGTATATAAATCAACCAAATATATTAGTCGATAATGTGATATTTCTGTTAGGACATCAAAATATTCAGTCTGTCCCCTCCAAGTATTCCGTCACTGACACGAAGGAAAGCATAGCAGGTCCAGGCACACCAGGTCCCTCCTGAATGCAGAAGCAAGACCTATCTGTGTATTTGAAACAACAAATACACTATTCTAATCCAAACTCTGCCCAGCACAGAGCAAACATGTCACCTGCTTAATCTTTTACTTCCTTTTGTGCCAGCCAAGTATCTCTACTCTACACCACCTTCACCCCTTTCAAAAAACCATAAAAATTGTACTGTCTTGTTAGTGCCACCAGCCAGTGCAGCCTTCACACACACATACTTCAAGAGTTCCTCAATAACTTCGCTCCTAAACTAGTGGGGTTTATCACAGCCTTTTGTTTCTTCACTAATTAATTTCCACTGTATACAAAATGAAGAAGTCTATCAGGAAGTCGGAAGTAGCTGAAACCTTGAAGTGGAAGCATGCTGGTGTTGAAAAGCTAATTTGCTGTACTGATCCATAACGAACACCTAAGGCAATAAATGGCTTAAAAGGTAACAAGAAAGTACTAGAATATTCACTTTATAGAACTAATCCACTGACATGCGATTAATTAATTATCTCCATTTGATCTCTTCATACACTATAACTGACTGCAGATGGAATGTCATAAAAAGGCACACAGGAAAGTACGTCGTTTTACTTGAGCCTTGGTTATGCTATCTTAATTGTCTACTAACACTAACAAGGTTATTTTTCAGAGCATACGTGTATAAACACAGTCTCCGTTTATCTCTGTAATTCTGACAACTCACACTATTATTCCAAAGCACAGCTGAAGTAATTCAAAATAAATAAATATTCTACACATCAGCTGGAGGCAGTCTGAACAGAGCGATTTCGGAAAGCTTTGAAAGTACTTTTACTTTGTGGTAATAAGTAGAAGCACAGACCTTGGGGCCTAAGTACTAAAAAAAGGAATAAAAAAATTTCCTTGTATATAACAGGAGCTTTAAGTGATCATAGTAAGGGCTTCAAGTAACTCTGCAAATGTCTCATGATATAGCAATATCAAAGACACTGAATATATGAGCTGCAAAAGGACCAAGTTTCCTTGAGGAACATACAAAGGATACTATAAGAACTTGTCACTGAATCAGATTTCTTATTGTTTCCCTGATCATTTGAAATTGAAATTATTTATTTAACATTTAAGATTGTTACTCTTTAAAACAGCTAAAAAGCAGCACACACAGCTCTACACACCTTTGAACATTATGCAACAATGCCAACTTGAAATGGGCACTAAAAGCTAAAAACACAGCTAGAAAGTAACCTATCTATTCAAGGTGTAAAGTTAAATGACTTTATATCTTCTGATTGAAGACAATCTGTGTATTCTATAAACTGGATACTACAAAAAGTACAAAATGACTGGAAAAAGGTGAGGGTATGTACTGAATATAAGCAGGTACACTGGAATAAGGGAGGCGGGACTACTGGGAATGCCAATAAACAGCTTTTGTCAAGTAAATTGCATTAGGGTTTTTTTTTTTTATTGTACATTTATGTGGGGTTTTTGTACCAACACAAAACTTGCGTGTACTAAAAACAGCTTAGTCCAGTTCTTAAAACAGAAAAAAAAATGCAGCTGTTACATAACACCAAAGATCGCACTAAAATTTTTGTGGTTTAAGACCGTAAATGTTTGGCATCCCAATTGATAACCAGGATTATAGTATTTCCTTTTAATTATCAATTAATAAAAGATAAAAATCTCTTTTTCCTCAATCAGATGAGCAACTTGCGAGCAAGTGAACAGAGGGCAGTGTTTCCTAACATAGCTTGGCTTAATTATAAGGTACGTGAAATGTTGGCCAAATATTGTTATATACTATGAACTTGCATCTCAACTATCAGATCAGCAAGTTGTGTGTAGTATAGGTTCTTAATTAGATTTTTTTACTGCAACATTTAAATCCTTGTCTTTCGCATTTAAGATGTGAAGATGAATAAAAGGATTCCCACACCAGTTAACTAAATGTAGAGGCTGGTCCTGTTTCATTAAACTTAATCAATCATACCACCCGAAGACGAGTTCGTAGAGGCTCTACATTTTCAACAGGCACCGAGGACAATGTGAGCATTGACTCCTCAGAATCCTGAAAACTCATAGTCGAAACAGTTCCTGTTACTCATCTCAACGTTATGAATGCAAGAAGTATTTTTTGTTTTCTCTGCAAGCTTACAATGCTCAGTGCTAATAATACACTGTGGGTCATGACACAATGACACTGATTTTGTCTTTTTTTCTTTTTAATGCTAAGAAATTAGATAGCTCCGTCATCCGAGTACAAGGAAATAAAATGCTATTTCTAGGGGCAATTCATGACTAAGAGTTTTGTTTAAGCCCAGAAGGTAGGCACTCTGGTGGTGCTCTGAAGGTGAAATGCTTCTGCATTATACAATAAGCCTTCATAGCATCAAAAAGAAAATGTACTTGAAACAAAAAAAAAATTACTTTGTAATGCATGCTACTGTATAGGGGAGTAAGGGGAAATCCAATCTCAAGACAATTTTCTGAATCCAGAAGGAAAACAATGCAATTGCTAAGAAAGCAATCAGACACTTTCTTTATGCTACTGTCTTGATTTTTAATAGATAGCTCCATCTCTCAAGACAATTCGATACCAAATAGGATTTTTTTGAGTACAAAGTACTTTAAACCATTTATTTTAGAATGTAAAAAAAAAAGCCATTTACATTTAAGATATGCAGGGAAAAAAACCCCACATGTATTGAAATCATAAAATCTATTTTCTTGCTTCTCTGCATGCAAAATGGACAGTATTATATCTTAGGAATCTGTATTCATAATTATTCCTCATGTTTTAGTTACCCTTTTGTCTACCGGGAAGTATAGAAAACCAAACTGTCTTTTTTTGCTTCCTTCTATGAAGGTAAGTATTAATTATATGTAAAAATATTTTGTATTTTTTCTAGCCCATTAACGCGAGCAGTAAACTTACTTGGAATCATGGGTCGTACTGAAAAGCATCAGGAAGGCAAGAAAACGTGACTCTGATATTGTTTCACACTAATACCTATCTCACTATATTGTATAAACTACTAGTGACTGGCATTTCTGGACAAGAATATTCCATTTTCTGAAGCCCGGATTCTATTTGTTGAAAACAGAAAAGAATTACATATAATCGGTTTAGTTTCTGAAGAAACATTAAAAAGACCATTGAATTTTCCTTCCATTTCCAAAAAATACATTTTGTCTTTTGAGTCCTAATTGTTTTTGTAATACTATAATTATTGTCTGAAACAGTAAACAATCTGGAAGTAATGTTCGGTGTTTATTGCTGAGAGGCACTTTCATCAGTAGACTGAATTTAATACATCTTTTCACTTCAAAATGTTGATGCACCTTAACACACCTAAAAATGTAATAAGTAAAAACCAAAATTTAAGATCATGTTTAAAGGAATAAAACTTTACTTACTGTCACTCTAAATGTGCTTTGAGATATATTTAGCAATAATCTGTTTGTCTATTCAAACATGTAATTTTACATGATGTATTTTTTCAAAAAATTTAAAAATTAAAAACCACCTCACTATTATGTTCTGCATAAGGCCACCAGATTCCCAGTTTTTGATCCCAGCTTCTATGTGATATACCACAAGATACACACATTATTCACATCTATTCCTCTCTCTCATGTACCATTCAGTCCCTCCCAGTCCACCGTTCATGGACATGAAAATATATCAGAAAACCAGAAAAGCAGGTGTAACTGTGCTGCAAGAAACAAGATGATTACAAAGCTATCTGCATGCAGGGAAAGAAGAATCTAATCTATTACAAAAATAAAGTAAAGCACGTATCAACTTTTCTGAAAAGATTTTTTTTTTTTGAGAAAAAAGTAATTTAAAAAATCCAGTTAAAAAGAGGGGTTACATAATGAAAAGATAAGTGTGAAAAGAAACGGCCTTTAACAGCAGGAGGCAGTGGTTACCTTTGTTACTTACCCTGGTAACTGATCCAAGACTAAGTAGTTCTGCCTTAAGTACATGGGTAGAAATGTTTCTACGAGTTCTCCTCAGCTCAAGTTTGAAAACTACCAGCCTCACCACCATTCATCAAATCTACTGCTTTTCAAACGTAACATACCATTGCTGCACCCCTCAGTGGCAGGCCACCCGCAGCACTTCTTCAGTTAAGGGGAAAACTCAAATAAAATGTAAATGCTTTTTCCTTTCTTCTTGTGGAACTTAATGCTTAAGAAGGAAATTCTCAGTGCACTTGTTGAGTATGGCAAATATCACCCTAAAATTGATTGGAACTATGTACTAGGTCCAGCATTATTTTGCTGGATGGCAAATTATATCTTTAGAAGTAGAAATTGTTGTTAGTTTTGTTTGTTTATCTCCACACACGCACACCCCCCCAGTGAATTCTGTTCACATGTATCTTAACAACAGGAATATAACACTATGTTATAGCTTTAATAATTTTCCAGGTTTTTTCCGCTATATCTCCTGCTCCTACACAATGAAACAGAAAAGTTCATGTGGAATCTGTTAGGATTATTTGCTCTAAATATGTATTATTATGTAACTTACAAGTACTTTGAAAACCAGGTAAAATATTTATATATTTGCTGGGTTTCCCAGGCATTTTCTGTACATGTTGACTTATTTTCTTGCATAGTCCATTAGCCATATATTTTGTCAACTCATGAAATTACATTAGGGGATAAGTAAATAATGCATGGAAAACGCTATTAGTGTATCTGTGAGATTTTAGTCAAATCTCTCAGTAAATTGAAACTGAACAAGAAATTCTGGCACATACATTTATAGTTCATTTATACTGTATTTCTAATTTAGAGTCATAG
>NW_010405498.1:14961-15174 GCF_000710305.1 Buceros rhinoceros silvestris | reverse complement strand
CTCAGCACCACATCTACACGTCTTTTAAGTCCTTCCAGGGATGGCGACACCACCACTTCCCTGGGCAGCCTGTTCCAGGGCTTTACTGATGATTCAAGCCGTAGTGCTATGTATGTGACTTAGAATTACACCTTAGGACCTGAAAACCTTTATAAAGAAAGGTTACTTTTTTGTGACAATGGTTGAGGTCCTGCACTTCTCTGTTGTTTTTTT
>NW_010405498.1:0-14455 GCF_000710305.1 Buceros rhinoceros silvestris | reverse complement strand
TTTTCCCCCTCCCACCCCCACCCCCCCCAAATGTAATTCTCAAAGGATAATGATCTTTTAGACACTAATTATACAGAAATTAATGCCAGTATCTTGGCATTGAATAGGTAGGAGATTGACGCAGCATCAGATATTTTCAAACTTGATTTATATGAAAAGTACAACTCCTGTAAAAGTCAGTGGAAAATGACCTGTCTCATGCATCAGTGTGTATACCATACTGTACTTGCAGCATATTGTTCCAACAAGTCTTCAGATACAGAATAATGACTTTATTCATAGCAGCCAACTTCTGAGCTTGTCACAGAACAAGACTGTAGCAAGGATAGCTTCATAAATCATTAAAACACAGGGCATGCTTTAACAATGTTCCAGTATTTCATGGCAGATGATAGGTCACAATGCTCAGGGTTCTAAAGGAACTATCTTACCCGTTCTTTTCAGAGGTATCAACAGTGAAGAGGCACAAAAATGTAACAATCACCAGAACCTAAGTAACTTGTCAAAATCTGATGTATAATTTGTGTTTCACATTTTTATAGCTTTTACTACTACTCCATTCAAACTGCACCAGTGTCATGATTCTGTCTTCCTGGAGCAATCTGGGAGGGACTTGATACGGGTTTTCCTTTCACAGACAAGAGCAGTGGCCCAGTTGTACTCCCAAAAATCCTATTCAGTAGTAAAAGAACTAAGCCCCTGATTTAGTAAATTTCTAACAAGAAATTAATATGAAAACATAGGCAGTCACAATTATTAAATTAGCATGCGTGAGGAGTATAACAGCCTTACTAAGTAAAGAAGCCACTATATTTAATGATTATCAATTAAACAATTGGACCTACAAAGCATAAACAGGTATTTGCTCTTTTGGTGATGGACCACAGTGACATACTGATGTGACTTCTTTTATACTAGACTGGGAATTTTAAACATGGGTACATGGATTAGCAAAATTGCAATGAAAATAGCAAATGACTTCTGAGGCAAACACAAGAAGCACTTAACTTATGATCTCAAGGTAATTAAATTTATTAGCACCATGGACTTGAAGCCTCCTCAAGTCTCCTGTAAAGACCTTCCAATCAGTACACATCAGGCATCCTCATGTCTTCAGATGTCTGGGTCAATGCTACTTCCAGCATTTGTTCTTGCTATGAATTGTTTTATAAATAATACATGCAAGTCTAATTCAGCTCAGACTATGTCAGACAAAGCTATTTGACATTGCTTGCTTTCTACAACAGTGATTACTGTTTTCTTACAGTAAAATAAAGTTCTGTGGAAAATCTATTTTTCCTGGTCAAGAAGTGGCTGTAGTGGATACCAAGTGAAGAAAAAAACCCTCTGAATATAAACAAAGCGAAACAAAAAAAGGACATAACACAGACAGTACGACTGGAGAAGATTGAGGAAGAACTGCAAAGTGAGCATATAATACTTGCGCAAAGAAGAGCTGACACATATACCATCAATGACGTAAAAAACTAATCACCATCCTCTACTACGACGTGCTAAGGTTTGCAAAGCTGGAGCTCACTGTCCGTTCAACTAGAGAGCCAGCAGACTCCCAGATCTAGAAGTGAAGGTCAAGTCTTGCAGTTTTAATGCATTGTATAGGCAAGGCTTTGATTTACTGTCCAAAAGAAAACTTTGCTTGTAAGATTTTTTTTCCCCAACACACTCCCTCTTCTGATCCACTGTAATCTTCCAAGAAATCAAATTAACTTTCCATCTTGTTTCTGTGACTACACAAAGAAATATTATAGTTCACGTTCCATGCAGCAGATTGGAAAATATTCTAAAGTTGGTTAGATTGTAGTTTAATAGGTGGAAGTATATTAACTGCTCCCTACCATCAGAGCAAGCATAGTGAATAAGGCTGGTGGCACAATGCTGACTGGCAGGAGGTTGTCAGAGGTATTGCTCTTGAGAATTAAACAATTTCCAATATATCCATTATCTCAGGTGCAATAATTACACCACATAAAAATAATACAGACTACTCCAAGGGATGCATTCATCATGACACACATACTGGCAGTTTCAGTGAGAGCAATCTTACTGATCCCTGTGTCGTCACTCAAGACACAGTTTTAACCATACATATTTTTAAAGCATGAGAACCTAAATTATATTCTTCATGTTTTCGTAGTGTTATTCAGTAATCACAGAATCACTGAAAAATATAGATTGAAGAAGAACTCTAGAGATCTAACCCAACTTTCTCCTGAAAGCAGGGTTAACTTCAAAGTCACATCAGGTTGCTCAGAACCTTATAAAATCAAGTTTTGAAAATCTCCAATAATGAAGATTCCACAACTTGTCTGGGCAATGACTTCCAGTATTTAATCACTCTAAAATTTGGGCAAGTGGCTTCAGACAAAATACATCTGTACAACTCTAATCAAACACAAACCCCTATAATTCTAAGAATTCGTAAGTGTATTTTAAAATAGTTTTGAAATTACATTGGGGACAGCAATCATCTTGATAATTCAGAACTTTCTAAACCTAAACTATGGCTGAATGGAAACATTCCTTTTGATAGGCTAGTCCTTCACAAATGGTATTTGCTTTTGCAGAATACTTGCTTTTCATCGAATAACATAACTTGAAAATTACAGCAAAAAAATCCCACTCAAGAAGTTCTTAGTTTTCTTACTATCATTTTTTTAACATACCCACATTTTCTTGAGAATCACTATTTTCTGATGCGTTTTAATGTAACATAAACTGTCATTATTTTTATCTATAAGAGGCACAAAGATACCATTCCATATGGACTTCCTCAATATATATACTGTGGGCGTGACCCCCCGGCCGGTCTGGGAAGCAGCCCTGTAAGCCTGCTGTCAGTCAACAGCAGGAGGTGTGTTATTTGGGAGGAGACAGAGAGGTTGTGTCAATGGGTGATTGGAGAGCCAGCTGATCTCTGGGCAGGACAGTGAACTTGAAACCAATCCAGCCAGAGTACGTAAGATAACTTAGAAACTACAAATAGATGTGATAAGGAAGAAGCTGCGCAGTTAGCAGTTAGAATTTGTAGTGTGTAGGGGCTGCAGCAGTCTGCTGCAGTTGTATCTTAATAAAGGCCTTGTGTACACATAAACTATTGTTGCATCGTCTGCCCTGAATATTTGTGACGTATGATTTACCCCTACAATATACCACACTCAAAATTAAGTACTTGAGGAAAAAGTAATTTTTATGAAGATAAATAATACAGTAATGAGTAGTTGCATGGGACTCAAACTGCCTGTCATGTTCCAGCATCTGGCTTTATGAATATCATTGAGTGATTAGTCTTTGAAGTAAACAGTGGAGAAAGTAACTTAAGTCTTTAGAAAAGTAAGTAGGTGAGCAGCAGAAACAGCATTTTAAGAAATGTTTTCTTTTCCATAAGCAGTTCTAGCAATTTGCAGCTCAATTGACTTTTTTCAGCATGAGAGGCCTTTGTGACGATGCAAGTTGCTAAAATAAAGCAGTGAGCTGTACATTACACAAGCATCTTGTTGAAGTGGTACCGGTTCATTTTGAAATGTCAATTATATGGTTGCACACATCTCCCAAATGCCACATCAACTCCTAGCTCTTGCGTTCTTCATCCTGAATTCTATTACTAGCAACAGGACTTATAGAGAGGTAATAATTACCTAATCATACATTGTTGATTAATCCGGGTTTGAGTTAATGAAATGGTAATTAAGTTCATTTCTTGTAGTTTTCAGTATGCTTTAACAATTAGAATATGTATTTAACATACTCTATTAAACGTAAATGAAATTGCTTACATTAAGTTTAAAAGCTTTTTTCCTTACACACATTCATACACGCATAAAAATGCAGAAATACAATGCCAAATATATGAAAAGATGTAAATACATGGAAGGCATATACCAGTGTCAAATGTTTCTAATAACGTTTTGGAATGGTCTGGTTAATCTTTTTTGAAAGCAGTTATTTTCTGCAGATGTTGGGCCACCAACACTTTCTATGTGATTAAATTCAAGCAAGTAAATGACCATGCTTTTTTAATGTTTCTGCATGGGGCTTTTTCACAAATCCCATCTGCTCATTGCCCATTGACTGTAGAATTGCTAATTTTATCTGTTTTAGAGAAATTTGCAAACTAAACAATGCTTTAAGACAAAGGGTACAGGTGCTCAGAACAATTTCAGGCAGCAAATCAATTACGTTAGACTGAGTAAGGATGACAGGTAAGGTTCAGTTCTCTCACTTACTGCCGTGATTTGTCACAGCAAATTACGACAGGAGAATGTGTTCTTAAAAGTAGCAGAATTTAGGCAATGCCTCCACTTCTCTTGGCATGTGACAGAAAAAGAATAGGTAGCAATTACTGATTGCAGGCAGTATGAACCACAACAGCAAGCAAATTTGGACATGCTGGTGCTTCCCATCATCCCCTCCTCTTCCCAAATGCAAAGTTTAACCTGACTTGCCCTGCTCTAAGCTAACTGGCGTTACTTCAGTTTCTCTTCTTCCTCCGTTTCTTTTTGTCTAACAGTCTTTCCTCTATGCTCTAAAAATGCTTTTCCTTTAATGTCCCTTATGCCTTCACATATCTGTCCATTTAGCAGTAAAGTTCATCCAGTGAAAGTGAAATATCTCAGAGAAAGCACATTGCTTGTAGCTTCTACATTGTTTTCACTGCTCCAGGAACCACGCATCACTCTTGGTAGTGCCTAGCACACGACTTCTACTCTATGCTGATCATAATAAAAAGGATCAGTGCATGACTAGGAACATAAGTAATTTGTCCTTCAGCGTGGCACTGAAATAGGGCATCATGTTCCTAACAGCACAGATCTCACCTACTGGTACAGGAGTTCTACAGCTAAGATGTTGAGGTATTTCCTTACAAAAATTCACTAAGACATTGATTCACAGAAAACAGTATCTTCTATCAGAATAATGTATCCATTTCCAGTCTTTCATTGAAATATAAACATATCAGGTGCCACAAAAGTTAACTCCAGTGCAACGTCAAGGATTTCTCTTTCTAATTCTCAATTGGACAGTGATTACAATTGCTTACAGCCAACTGTGTCATGTCCTTGCTAAGGTTCATTACCATTTTCATCTGCTTTGAATCATTGATAAGAAGTGAGACCTTAAAGTAAATTGGCAAATAATTATAAAAAACAGCTGGAAAATCCTTTTGATTATTTATTGATTTTAATTTATTCATTTTGTGATATTTTAAATTTTCCATTACACACCTGAATTTCCCCTAATAAAGAAAATAGCTAACTAAATGTTAACCCTAGTAGTGTTATTGAAAAAAATCTGGAATACCAAGTCATTTTCAATGAGTAGGCAGTAACAAACTTTTAAAAAGCAATAGTATCCGCATTTCTACCTGCAGAACAATATGCTGTTAAATGCCTTCCTTCATCTTTTTATACAATATACAAAACACAAATACTTCTAGTATTTTAAAACCTGGAAACTTTCTACTCAGGATTAAACCAAGTTATACTGACTCTCAATATATGAAACTTCTAAGAATGACTGCTATGAAGTTTTTATCCAGGCTAACAACACAATCCAGTGAGGATCTTAGACCTGCCTAGAAATTGAGTTATGCAGAATTTAGGCTTACAAGTGTTAATTGAAAAGTTCCATTTACTGTCATGATCAGTGACATGAAAGAAGGCATTAGTGTCATGAAGTGTTAAAAGCTGCTACATACTTTAATATTCAAGTTCCTGAACTTGGAGCTCTACCTGCGCTCATATGTAGCTAGATCTGTGCTTAAAAAATCAAACCTTCACACTGTGAAACTCAAGTTCTAGAAATGAGAAGGCACTAGACAGGGTAAATAAATCCTAGTGTCCCTTCCGCTTTCTGAATATTCAATCTGCCATGACTACACAATAAAATCAGGGTCTCTGGATTCCAACTGAGAGTTGTACTTTACACAAGTGTAAAGAAACCCAGAAGCACAGACACTGCAACCAGGTGCCATAAGACTTGGACATTGCCATCATTTAACTTCCAGGCACCCAAAACTCCATTAAGCCTGGCACATCAAGGTTAAGGGGCACTCTGAATCCCTAGAATAATTCAGTCTAACAGCAATTTAAACAAGTCCTTTTTGTTTTTAATAATGTATGACATTCTTATGCCATGTTTTTAAATGAAAATTTATTTTCCTTTTCAGAAAGCTGTGATTTTCAAATGAATATTCAATATTCTGCTTGCTTGCACAGCAGCATGAAAGGACTCTCTGATGCACTGGATTATTTTTTTCCAAACAGAAGGGTCCAGAACATTTTAAACATAAAATAGTATCCAGCAACAGCTTCTTTTTCTACTCTAATACAAAAACTTCTCATACTGAAATTTTTAACTTCTCTGACTTTAAAACTAGCAAAATATACTTGTCATAACTTGGGATTATATTATGATGACACAGTGTGTTCACTGCACAGTAGTATGGGGCATTATAGTATTGCCATTATTAATTCTGCAAAGCTCTCTATTAAGCCAGTAACTGGCATGTACTAGCTATCTGCCATGCTACAACCAGGTGTGGGTGGTGTGGAGAAGATAACTGTAACATGTAGAGAAATGGAATAATAATAGTTGTAATTTTATACTACCCTCTGCATTATTAATCAGTTGCCAGTGAGTCTTACCCTTAAATGATCACATAGAATTCACTAGCTCAGTACGAGCTACACTGATTGTTATTGTTATTGCAAATCAGCACCGTACAGTAGAGGGCAGAAGTGTGGTGTGGCATCTGTAGGTTTCTTAGTGATGACAGTTTATGTACACCTGAGGGTACCAGGCCCCGGCATTCAACCCTTTCATAATTTATAATCTATGAGAGCCATTGCCTTAATTATCTGTCCTATCAATGACTACCTTGATACTGTCAATAGTATAGTTTAATTTCTTTCTTTTCCCTCCAATAAATAGAAAGATTAAATCAATAACTCCAAGAGAGTATAAGCTATTTTATTTCTAATGCAGTTTTATAGTTTGTATTCTTCACTGCATGACATTTTGCATGTCATATGGTGTTTTTCCTCAGGGAAAGTAAATCAGCTTCTCTCCTGGAGTGCTAGCTTCCTAATATACAAAAAAAGGTGCTTTGTTTGAGAGCAAAAGTACTGTACAGTTGTTATGGAAACTGGATTTTAAAAGGAATTACATAGTTTTGAGGGGCATCTGCTTAATGCCCAAACAAATTCTTCACCCCAGCTGCCCTCAAAGGAATTATTTTAAATCAGACTCTTGCAAGATGCAAAAAGTGACTTCCAGCTGAGATGCTTAGCACAGCTCCCACTGGCTCAGTGAAAAGGATGATCCGTTTACTTCAGCTGGAAGAGTTGCTGTTTGAGGCACAAGAGTCCTTGCTTCTGTCTCACGTCTGTTAAAGTAAAGGGTGAATACATCGCAAGTCCAGCTGAGGTAACCCTCAGTGATTGTACTGCACTTGAAAATTTAATTGTACTTGGCAGAAACAGAGCATCCTCCTTTCTTTCTAGACATATATACAAGAGTAAGTGCCAATGCAGGTATATGGTCTTATGCAAAGAGGAAAAAGCATCAATGGAAATCTATCAAGTGTGTGTGTGTGTGTGGCAGGGACTGGAAATGACAATGTTGATCACGGTTGCCACAGCACTGTCAGAATCTGTCAAGGAAGTCTTGATATGAAGCTGTGACCTAGGAATTTAAGTTCTTCCATGTTTCTAAGAAGGCCAGTAACACTTGAATTAACTGTGACAAGACTGACTTACAATGTCTTTACTGTGTGTAGGTTTATCCAGCTTCAACAGCAACATTACAGAGATGCAGGTGTGGGATTTTTTCCTGAAACACGCAGGGCTTGTACATGCAATATATATATGCATTCAGACAAAATTACAAATGAAGAATATTCACACTAGTGAAAAAACTATACCAGGACTAACGGCTTTGCATGGAAAAAACATGGTCAGTCAAACAACAAAAAGTTCACCCAGTGACTCCAGACTACAGCTAAATAGTCAGGTAAAACTCCTACTGTTAGTAGGGACACACAGCCATGCCAAGTACCATCAAACACAGACTAGAGTCAAGTAAAACAGACAGTAACTGAACACACCAAGAGTCGTGCGTTACATTAACTTTGACAATAATTAACCATCTTTTAAACACTATGTAAGACTTTTCTGGATGAGATCCACAACTACAAAGCCTCTTGCAACTTGTCAAAACACAAATGTCTCAAGAAAGGTTAAAATATTACACAACAATAATAAATTTCAGCAACCAGAAGTAGAAAAACTGCATCTGGATTCAACTAAATCAAGGACTTTCAGTTATGAGACCTTTAACAATACCTTACATGGTAGCTGCTAAATTATCTGGTACTGTAAGTGCAGCATTTTTGTTTTGCATTCAAATCCCTCAAAGTCTTAACAAAGTACTTAATTATAGCAAAGCATTGTTATTATTTTGTAGTGATAAAAATAGTAATGAATCAACATGCAAGAACAAGCCCAATAGAAGGCATTACTTACATGACTGCTCCATGGTCTTCTCCTTTTTACTTATTAATAGTGTCTTTCTGCTTTCAAGGCTGCTTTGAAAGATGGCCATCAGATGGCTGCTTATATACATAAATAATGTACATCCTTAAAAACCTCTAAATTATACCTGGTTTATAAATACTGCCAACTTTCTGCACCTGCACTGAATCAAGGCAGATTTTATACAAGGAGGAATTGTATGTCCACAGATGCATCTTAACATTAAAGTCCATTTCATTTACATGACCCTAGAGCCTTGTCCAAACAAGCTCACTTGAGCTTCACCCAGATGGTGGCCATTTGCTTGGGCTTCATTTATTACTATTCCCTTAAGTTAAGGCAGGCAGCCAGCTGGCAGAGAATCACAGACTTTTGCAGGAGAGATTATATGTCTTCATCACTACATGGTAAATAAAGGAATGACAGTTATAAAAGTGCTAATGTCTGCATCATTTTCTTGTTCAACCTACTGTGTACAAGCTTGTTTTGTGCCTAAAAATAATACATGCATTAATAGACATAGTCATGAAAGAATTGCAGCAAGAGCAGAACAGAGCTGTCCTGAATTAACAGAACACTTTTGTTGTCACCTAACTCTAAAACGAAACTCCAAACACTAACAGAAACTAGCACAAGATAAAAACTGAAATATCAAAGTTGAGGATGTTATGAAAAAATAAACAAGCTTTTCAGCAAATTGTTGTTTTAACTACTTAAGGAGATTAACATGAAGCTTCTTCATTTTAAAATACTCTGCTATGATAGCATAGTAAACAGATCAATAAAATGTATCAGCAAGAGTGTTTCTTTTAAATCTTGTAAGTTTTAATATTCTGTATCTTAGCATATATATATCAGAAAAACAGGTAGTGCTGGTGGCATGAAACTGATACATGTTAAACTGGAAATTTGTACTGGTGTGTAATTGTAGCTATTTGACTTCAGCTGTTCCTGAGTTGATAGGAGCTGTGTTTGGGGCAGCTGTTAAAATGCAGCCCTGTCTGCGCTGAAGTTGGCATTTGTTGCAGATAAAGCTACTAATCCATTCCTGTCAGGGAACGTGCTTTTAGCTTTTGTTATCTACTGAAGTCATCTTGGTTTCTGCCAAGTTTAAGGACTGTTAAAGTCAAGCATATGTTTATATTCTTCACTGAACCCAGGCGCTTGTTTATGGCTTTACTGAATTGGTGATGTGTTTTTCAGCAGCTTTTCACTTGGTCCAGATGTCATCAGTGTAAACACTTAATATCTCTCTTTCATCAGATTAGAGGCTGCAGTAAAACAGTTGTCACAGGGTTTCTAAAAATACACAAATTATGTGCTTGATTTTAGGCCTCCATCTCTAACGGTGCATTAAAGATATGTGAAATTGGTCAGTTGCAGCTCTCCTCTTCCCCAGATGGGGGAAATGTTTTCTCCTGGTGTTATTGTTTTTTTCTATACCTGTTTAGAGACTTTGCATTCTTCATTCCTTTTAGCTATCATGATATTTACTCAATATGTGGATTCTTGTACCTAATGAGTTACAGAGCGATAAATGTGTTTAGTGTCTCAGACAGACCCTGTTTTCACAAACTGCAAATTGATTTTCATTCTCTCAATTTTTTCCTGAGTCATCTTGACCCCACCTGTACCACAGGTGAAGCTTGTTGATAAGAGCAAGGATTTGATAGGTTTCTAAGCTAATCTTTGCTTCCAATTCCTTTAGTACTAGTGGATTTTTTGTTTGTTTCCCTCAGTTGCAGGGAGATGGGGGAATCTGTCTTGATGGGTTTGTTTCTGGGCTTTCTGCAGTCCCTACCTCATTCTCCCTTAGCTCGGTATGTATGGGGCTGTTGTACATGCACGTTATTGCTTTTAATTACTAGAGTGTTGCCCTTACTGTACTGCTCAGTACTGGCTTGTGTTTACTGCCTATTGGGAGATTTCCTAAACTTTTCTGTGCAGTCATCTAGGTTATAGAACGTGAACCCTCAGTGCAGTGCTAGGTCTGTGATCCTGGCAATCTACAAAAGTAGTCCTTGGAGAATCTATTGGAGAGGGTTGTCTTAATGGAAAAGCTGAGACTATGAAGTGGACGTAAAGAGAAAATTGTGAAGCTGTTTTAAAAACAGTAATATAAACAAAAAGCCCCTCATCATGGTGTCTCATAGTATTACAATTCTCAGTTGTTGTTAGTCGTATATGACTGGTGGAAGCAAATTGGATTTGTTAGTTTAACAAATTGCACATGGATTGGTAATTAGTTTGTGACTTCATATAATAAATTGAATACATTAGCAGTTCTCCTATGAAAATTGTCCTATGATCACTCTTTTATTTTTAGGATGTGGACTACAGAATGTACTTTCTTTTTTAACAAGCACTTGCCAAACATTTCAAGTAAATAATGAAAAACACACAGAATGAAAATTACTTGTTTTGACTCCCAAACACTTGTTACTTTTCTTGAGAAGTTACAAAGTATTAGTTAAAAACATTTCTTGATGTAGAAGTAACTTAAAGACAAAGTTTATTCTAAGTACAGTTAATAAAGGGCAAATACCTTCGCTATCATTTTAATGAAGGATGGGGAGAAGTTTAAGGCTCTTTTTGTCTGTGCCTGCTGCTGCTGATGTCTTGCCTGGGAGGAGATAGCTGTTTATTTATTGGGTTTTAATAGTATTTATATGTATGAGCATGTTTCAGTGAAGCTGAAACAAACACGAGTCTCCTGAAAATTTCTATTTTCCTTAAGCACTTTAACCTTCTTTTGTTTAGCTTGATAATTTCATTTTTATTGCCAAATTTCTGGGGTTTTACTTAGGATACTAGTTTAAGTGCTTTTATAACATCAGTGGAAGTGTCTTGTGTATATTCCCAGTGACACGGTAACAGCCCCAGAGGAGCGATTACCATCACTTCCCAGGCACTAGAGCTGTTATAATGTCAATGAAGTGTCTCTCATACTTCCATCGATGTGGTAGCAGCCCCAGAGGAGTCATTATAACATCAGTGCAGTGCCTGAACAGTTATGATGTCAATGAAAGTGCCGTTTTAATGCCAGTGTAGAATGGTTGTGCAAAATTTCATAACCGTGATGAAATAAGGAAATTACTTTTAATATATTATTTTGGCTACTCAGTGTAAGGTTTGAATGTAAGCCTGAAAAGGAGAGAGATGCTCTGCAGCCTCTTAGTTGCGTGCTTTGGCATGCTGAGAAAGAGAAAAATTACTTAGAAATTTGCAACTTCTTCTACACTCCACAGTACCAATGTCCTATAAAGATGCATCACAGTACAGCTGATGCAAAAGAGAAGTAGCTGTTGTCCTGACTGAACTAGAGAAACGGGGAAAGCATCACTTGTGACACAGAGTGATGCTGGAAACAATGATTCGTTGTCCTGTCTGGGATAGGTATAGTAAGTTGGTCAGTTCATGTTCTGGTGACGTCACAGATGAGATCCCAGAATATGATCTTTGTGCTGCATTTGAAGAACTCACAGGACTGAATGTTTTACTCAATGGTGTTTGAAAGTCAGGTGACCAAGGCAAATTAAACATTCATCACTTCACCAGATTTGTCCCTCTAACCAGATGTTTTGTGGCAACACTCTAACAATGGATTTACATCAGAAACCAAATTAGAGTAATATTTCTAAAACTGAAAAATCAAAATACTTTTTTTTTATCAAAGCAGAACTCATAGAGGAAATTAGAAGAGTAGCTCTGGGCTATTTCAGTGTATAACTTCCAGTAATATTCCTGATTTTGATCTGTTGTACTCAAGTGCATCATGCTGAAGGTTGCCTCAGTTAAAGGAATACCAAAGAACCATTCATCTCTGTCACCCTCACTTCCATGATCTACTTTATAGGGACAAAAATATTTTAGTTTCTACACAAATTTTCTTTAATAATGACTTTACCCATGTTTCACTTTCTTTCAGGGGCTGTGGTTTGTAAACCACAAGCAGCTTGAGGATTTGTAGGGGAACTGCTTGTACTTCTAGGCTTTTAATGGATCTCTGTCAGAAGTGGTGTTACAAAATTGTTAGGTTTTAATTTGGGTTGGTGTTTTAACTAACAAAAAAATCCTTTGCCTGGCTGCTAATAGATTAGCATCTAAATACTAGACACCGATGCAGTACAAAACATACTTTTGATAACGCTTGGCTGTGGCATTTCTTCCAACATTCTCACCTTGGGTGGAACGTCATTCAACTGAAAGAAGCTTCTGGGCACGTGTAGTAACTTGGTGTCGTTTACTTACAGTCAATTCTATCTTTAATTTCAGGACTGAGTAGTAAGAAGGAACAGGCACAAACAGAGGCTTCCTTCCTTTCAGTGGCTTTGTTCAGGCGCCTCCTCTCATAATTGGAGAGGCTCTCTAAGCTGGAAATATGCAAAGTACAAGTTTAAATAGTGGTTAATACCCATAATGGATGTTGTTTTCTTCATGCTCCATATATTCCCCTTAGTGTTTTCCACCTTTTCATACAGGCATTTCCCCTTTGAATCCTTAAGCTACTAACTCTCCTTATCCTAAAAATCTTACCTTTGTGTACCATTTTTATTTTACGTGGAGTATGTACTTCTCATAGTAGTCTCAACTGCACAGTTTTCGCAGAAACCTGGGCCCATATTACATGAAGTATGAAAAATAGATCTTAAATAGTGAAGAGCTTAATCCCCTAAGAGAAGATACAGGAGTCATTTAAAAAGGGGGGGGAAGAAAAAATTTTAACTCATCTCACCATCTTCCAAGTGTTCAGAAACCTTTTGGTTTGGTTTCGTTTCCTGAGGATTAAGTCCTCTATCAGAGTGGATCTGCACCCACACAGTCACTGGAATCTTAACTAGGCATGACAGCAGATTATATGGTCTTCCACAACTCTCAAAAAGGAAATCTTTCCCCAAAAGAGGCACAAGGGAAGAAAGAGATTGGAAGTGAGCATAAACTGAGCACTGTGAGTGCCTACACACTAACAGAACTGTTCCTGTAAGGGACGGTGTCAGGGGAAACAGCGTCAAATGAATAGCGAGGCAAATGCTTTAATGTTGCTTTCTATAATGACCTTACTGCGCTACCAGTGAGACAGCAAACACGACCTCGGACTCCACTGTTTTTCAGTTTCATTAGATGGCAGTAATGTCTGTCACAACATGTTTCTCAAACGTGTGCAGTAATGCTGTGACTGCAGACTTCCCTGTTCTTTCACTGAGCATAAGAACAGGTGTGGGCATTGAAACGGTGGTTTCTGTGCTGTTCCCTTTCCGCGCTGTTCTGACATGTATAAGCCAATTAGTGAGATTCTGCATCCAGGGTATTACATGCTTCTTGCTTCATCGTGATGACTTCCTGTGGTTTGAACAAAATTAAGTTCTTTTGTGGGACTTCATCTGTGTTTTATCTTTTCCCTGGCTGAGAATTATTTAAAGTTTCTGCTGATTTAGTTGTGACATGTTTCACTTGTACTATTTATTGAAAGCCTTGGGGGCAGCAAATACATGTGCTGGTAAACATTTGTTTAGTGCTGATTGAACCTCTAGCAACTGGCTGCAATTGTTATTTGTCTGGGATGTGTTTTGTTCTGGAACACTTTGATATGCAGAAATAGGACTTACAAGAGAAATGAACTGCAGTTCTTTTAAAAAGAAATAGACCTTAGCTTGCATACTTTTAAATTTTACGAGGACATTCAGACCACTCTTATTAGACAGCCAGCATAAAACTTTGAAAGAATAGGTCTTCTTACCTATAGGTCTTCTAGTCTGCTAGATAGGCAGGTGACCAGTAGGTTTGTTATTCACGGTAAGTCTTTGAAGACACTTGTCTTAAGCATTCCCTCCAGTAAAAGTTCTGCTGGTCATTCCTGTCCCGGTTTGAGCTAAAACATCCTGGTTTGAGCTGAAACTTCCTTG
>NW_010405497.1:0-7880 GCF_000710305.1 Buceros rhinoceros silvestris | reverse complement strand
TCATTACAATATATTATATATACAATATTATATGTACAACAAATATAATGACAAAATCAGGTCAAAGTCTATCGAACCTGCATTTTGTCTTTGCTATTTCTCAGTAGTGTATACCTATTAGAAACCATACATATTGTGATACTGCCTCAGCAAACTTGTCCAGGATGTAGCAGCGCCCAGCTTCAGATTCGTATACTTAAAATACCCTCTTTACCAGGATACCTCAGAAACTTCATAAGTATTTTTTTGACATCTGGTGGAAACAAACAGAAAACAAACTGCAGCGTTTTATTACTTCAATTAATCAATCAGTTTTGAATTTACCCTAACTACAGTACTTAGAAACTTTATTTATGAATGTTGGCCACAAAAGTGATTCTTTTCTATGCTGTTTTTACCTCTCTGCATCACTCATAAAATTCCATTTTATGTTACACATATCCAAATTCTGATATTGATAATTATCTTACTTGCAAATATATTATTTAGAGTGCTGGTGAAGTGACAAGACACATATACCACCCGCCTTGACTGACACACTTGCTTGCGATGTTACCTGTCAAAAAAAGGAATGATGGAAGGAAGAAGCAGCAGATTTATTTTACTCTAGATGACAGACAGGAATGAGTTGATGTGTGTGAATGAGTGATGTGTCACTGACAGAGTATTATATCCTCAGAAACATAAATACATTTCTTAATTTATATATGCTTGCAACAATTTTATTTATGTCTCTCTCTCTTGTACCTGTGGTATATGTACTTTGGCACTTCATTAAAGAAACTATTTTACTGGTACTTCGACAGTCTAAAACAAATGAAACTAAGTTTACGAATGGTATTTCAGGTGTTTTTATTTATCTCTGAAATGTGTGTGTTAAAAACATACTTTCTAAGGAATCTATACCGTGCAACATAAATTGAGGAAAGGATCACATTCATCTTCATAGGAAGATTCCTATTGGCTTCGGTCAGTATTAAATAAAAAAAAGAAATTTAGTATTTGAATGCCTATATTGCTTTTATTTACTGTTCATTCTATAATGTTAAAAATTTAACTTACATTAATTTGGAAAAATATTGCTTATTTTCCTTGCCTTTATAAAATTTAGAAATCATGGGAACTATTATATTTCATTAAACTCTTTTCAGAACATCATGGTGTAGGTTCTGCTATACACATCAAAACTGATGAATATCTTAAAGTGTGTTATCTTGAAACCTATACATTAGCTTAAAGAAGATGGTATCACCAATAAGTATAAAGAAGGCAATAGACATATAACTTTTATCCGTAGGCATTAAGTACCACCCAGGTCCTTTCACCAGTAACAGAGTATTGAATATTTTAAGATTCCTCCCAAGGTGATAGAATGTAGGCACCTTACTGGAGTTATAGAAAAGACTTCAAAGATAAATATGCAGAGACTACTATGCATATGCATAGTATAACTAAGAGAAAGATAACCTGATCTCATAAAATTACTACTAGTGACGAAGTTTTGCTTCTTGACTAAAGGTGCTTTGTCTCCATTTGTAAGGAAATAATTTTTCCATTATATCACAAGTAATTACCTAAGACCAGATCATTATCATATAAAACAAGATAGAAGAATGTATGGATAAAAGGTAGAAAATCAATCTGGATGTGAAAATAAAACAGACATTAGCAAGTATACAGCATAAAAAAATAAAAATAAAGACTGGGATGCAACTGAAAGACAAAAATACTCTGAAGATAGAAACAAAAGCAAAGAGTCAACAATATGAAGAAAATTTGAAGTACAAAACAATACAAAATAATAAACATATTGGATGGAATCTAATAGATAACAACCGAGGAGAGTTATTAGTGGGTGAAGTTTTTCTGATTTTTACTTTCTTGACTGTTTGATCATCTGGTTTTTATTTTATTTTAACATAAAAAATGCACTGGGTCAATTCCATTTTCACACATTTCCAAACAGCCTAGTACCTTTCAGTGGGAATAACAGGAGCAGGTCTACTTCTGTACATATAGTGCCTCTGAGATGTATTTATGTGGCAGTTGTGTAGTGCAATGATTTAGGAGTAAGTCTATATACATGTAAATCTTTAAAAATTAAGCAGGAATAATCAGCACGAATACTACCCAGAATTTGATGAAGACACAAAGATTAATAGTCCATCAAAACCAAGGTCCAGAGGCATCTATATTCTTTGAAAGAGAATCCTTTTGGTATTTCCATAGATTAATTACTGGTTGGACCAGGACTTTTCCGAGTGGAAAGATCACAGCTCACAGAACTAGTAATACTGTGTTCTGCATATTATAGAGTTGCCCCTAGAGGTCCTGTATCAAAGTGGAGAGCAAGCTTAATGATGCATAATTTGAGATTTGATGAAAACAGAGCTTCAGCCATTCTAGCTTCAGGTTGTACCAGAAATAATACAACTGAATGGATGTTGCTTGTGCAAAATATGTCATGCATGGAAAAAAGAAGTATTAAATATATGGTTATTTATGCTTCTTTGTTAATACTATAAAAGAAGACCAGCACTAATATTAATAAAATTTGCTCATCACTGTTGTGCTCACTTTTTCTTTGTCCAACTTTCTACACTATGCAGAATTTTCCAGGATTTAGATCAGTTCCTTAACCTGTCACACTATATTAATGTAGCTGTTGCCATTCATGCCATCTCAGTATCTGTTCTTCAACACTTGGATGCATTTCTTAAAGTGTTAAAATCACTTAGCTACAAGTTTTAGAAAGCATCACTATGGTTTTAAAGTTTAATGGCAAAATCTGGAGAAACATAAATATGAAACTTGGCAATAAAAAAAAAAAAAACCCTAACAAGAAGTGTGAGAGTTTTTATTGGTTGGTGGGAGGTTTGAGGTTGTTTTGGTTTTTTGTTTTTTGTTGAGGAATTTTTTTGGTGGGGGGTGGGGTGAGGAAGGTTAAGACTCTGCTGCAATTGGATCAGTTTTTCAATCAATTTATGCTTCTTTCCACTAAACTTTGCTTGTTCCATGCATAATCGGTTATATCATTTTTGCTTCAACTGTAAAACACAAAAGTACTAATTTTAAGGAGGCTGTATGGTAAATGTGTCTAATTACATATATTTAGATCACCGAGTCAGTTTTCTGAGCCAATTATAAATTATACAGCCAAATTTTTATGAAGTCTATATCAAACTAGGTTATATTGGTACCATAAGGCTTTGGGTTGGCTCAGAGCAAAGGGAGAATAAGGATACACCTAGACCTTGTACACATAACTTCAGCCATACATAAGATGAATGAAGCACAATTCATATTTTGAGAACACTGAGCTTGAAAAGTAGCAGTTAATCATTTTGGGTAGGATTCATGTTGCCTAACTTTTGTCATCTGAAATGTAGATGTTGGGTCAAAGCTTGTTATTTAGATAGTCAGTATAATCAATGTGATAGTCAAACATAAATACATAATTCAAATTTTGAGACAATGTTTAGTTCACAGCTGAGATTCCTTGTCATAGTGATGGAGAAAATAGCTGAGCTAAATACATTTGTGAGCTGTCTCACAAAACTCCCTGGAGGTTGAAGGGATCATCCAATAGCATATTCTGGCAACTGCTGCATCTAATAAGGCTGCTAGAGAATCATTTGGAGATGATACACATGACACCTATGGCTGATCCAAATGGGTGGCTATAAGATGACGAACCCTGCCATCCAGAAAAAAGTGTCCTGTGGAATCTCAAAAAAAGAAGGTCTGTAGCTGCCTCTAAATACCATGACATGCCCCATTTATATCATGATTGCACACACACCTTTTTCCTCTTTCCCCCCACTCACTGTACTTGAGAACTGCTGTGTTTATGGGGGTTTCTGTTTATGAAAAATTTAAATAATTGTATATGATTTTATAGAGCTGGCATGAAGTTTTTTTGTCTTTTACACACAGATCAGTAGACTTTAAAATTCTGCAGTTTGAAGTATTTCCTACTCTATGTTTTCTAAGTGGAAATTAGCAGTCTGAATTTGGAGAAAGGTCGACAATACACACACCTAACAGTGCTTGAATTTTATTTTCAAAGCACAAAGCACTGTGCTTGCAGAAGACTTTTATCCTCTGCAAGCCCTGGGCTAAAAATTCAAGTTGACTAAGTTGAATTGTGTTGATATAAAGTTCCATTTATTTTTAGGAACAATGCTGTCTTCAGGGCATTAAAACCTTAGCTGCGAAGGCAAATGCACCCTTATTTGATGTTGATAAAGACATACAAGTGTTTTTGCTCTCCTAATGCATAGTGAAGGTTTTCTGGTTCATCCACAGTTCTGTTTTCCTGAGGGTCACAGCCAGAAGCAGCCTGAACTACTACTGCAGCACTGGGCTAAGTTTTACTGCTTACAGTGCATGGTGAAGGCTAGTCCCTGTTCTTTCTTTCAAGGGTATTAGAAAAGAAAACAGCTTAGTCCTTTTGGATTTGTATAGATTAAAAAAAAAAGCTGGAACAGAAAAGACAGTATCTAAGACAATAATGTGAAAAAAATAAGACCAAAAATATTTTAAAATTTCTTAATACGTCAAAAAAAGTTGATTTCAGAGTAATCTTGTTTGAAAGATATTATTCAGCTGATTTCCAATAACTGTTTGTTTTAGACAAGTCATAAACAGACTTATTTTACTTCCAAAAGAAAAAAAATAAGGAAATTTTAATGGAATTCCAATTAACTGATATTTGGAAGATACTGCACTTGCTTCTTCATTTACTTCAGTCTTTATTTATAACTAAGAGCTTCCTTTCATAAAGTTTAAAGATATGTTAGAATGTAATAATAATTTTAATTTACATTTTATCATCCAAGGATGACTATATGAGATATCAGTGAACAGAGTACACAGATTATTCCCCCAGTCCCCTCATTTCAAACAAGATACAACATGGTGGTTTGTAGAAGTTCATTGAAAATTACATACACAATGGAACTGAAATGAAAATTACAGGCATAATTTTGCAAAGACTAGCATTTTGAATCCTTGATATGATGGATTATAATCCAACCAACCCAATTTATAATCCAGGAGGTATATGAGGGAAATTGTAGGTGTAGATAAAAGAATGGCTGTTAATTAGGAACATGTAATTTATTTCACAATTTTATTTTGTTCATGCCTGAGGAATTTTTCAGGCCAAGACAGTAACAAAAATCTGATGCAGTTTCTCAGCACCATACAATCAGAGCAAACAGCTGGCTTTGGTGATTGATGGCAATAGTTGCTGAATCTTAGGTTAGTTCGGTGGGTTATATCAGAGCTATTTGGGGAGGCAAGAAAGGCCATTAATCCCCTGCGGCTTTGGAATACTGAGATGGAAAGTACATGGATTCTGAGACCACAGAACAGACAGAATTTGAGGAAAATCTGTGTTGAGCATCTGTGACTTCAAAGCCACACTACAGAAGGTTTGCAGAAGAACACAAAGGTAAAAAAAAAATCCTTCCATTGAAACACAGGTGACAGAGGCAGAAAAACAAAATATTTTTGGATAATGACAATATGCAGTATCGATCTTTTTTCTAAGACCTTCTTTAAGTCTTTTCCTCATCTGTTCCAATGGTTATTCCTGCTCTGCATATACTGACCAGGATTCATTTGACTACATTAGTATTTAAGAAATATGTAGATAGATATAGGTAATGATGTCAGGATTCATTTCTTGGAGGCGGGGGCAGGGAGAAATTTCACCTTGTGCCATTTGAAATATCTTAAAGTATCCTACTCATTTCCATAGTTCTGGCAGATCCAAGAAACGAAAAAACTGGAGAAGCCAAAGCTCTCCCAAAGCATTAGCTATAGGTCTGGTATCACACAGTGCCCAAAACGGCATTGCTGGCCTGTGTTTAGGCAACTAATTTTAAATCCAGATTTCAGTGCTGGTGTAGAGGGAGAATTTGTCACTTTACATACATTTCTGAAGAAGTCTTTCTTTGCTAAATGAAACTGGCTGACAAATTCAAATTCATGGTTTGGTTCACCTCAGCATAGATTTCTATCTCCTTGCTGAAGGATAATATCTTATTCTACCCAATCAGGATAGTACCTTGTCTTGAGGTTGAGGCCTTTAAGTCCTGTTAATACAGTCAGTGCTCTGACACTTGATGACAAACAGGAGCTTTTCGGAGTTTCTTATAGGTTCCAAGAAGGAGGAGTTCTCTAGTCCTTCTAATCTCAATGAAATATAGAGGATAATTCTGCTGACTGAATGCAGGAGTCTATTTAGGAATAGTACCCCAAACATTACTAACTATATTTGTTGATATGCATTAGCTAAAACAGGTGTTTAGAGACGTGCTTCACTTGTAGATATATCTATTTTACATACTTAAGTAGAGATATCTAAAAATAGATCTGAACCTCACCGTAAATTCTGAGCAGACTTGGTGTTTGCTTATCCTACCAAAACCTCCCAAAGGTTAGTCCCTTTGACACGGCTTAGGAACTACAGCTGAATTCTGGTTCTCATGTTACACGTTACATGTGTGTTACATGGGCTCTAGGTGAGATTTATCTTTCTGACAGGTTCTGCAAAACACAGAACTCGAACTTTTGATTCAGAGAACTGCAAGGAAAGTGAAGCATAATTATTTCTGATAGGAACACTACTACACTAGCTCTAGAAGCTGAGTTAAAGAGTTTTCCATACAACACATTCTAAAACTCATCTGCAAGTTGCAAAATCAAGACCTTGCAAACACATTTACAGTAAATTGAACTACCAGCTGCTCCAGAAGTAGTTGCATGCTCGTGGCTTTTCTTAATATTTGGCATGACGGATTCAAGTCTGCTCTATCATATTTAGAGTAGAAGCTCACACCTGAAGGCCAAATATTACACTACTTTTCATAGAGTCATCAAGGTTATAATGACCATTGGAAGAAACAACTTCATCCTCTGAGCTTATGATACCAGCTTTTTTTCTGTGTCTTGGTTATGAGCCAATGAATGCCTCCAAGACTCTCTTGACACAGTGGAAATTATGCTGGGACATTAAACATTTGTTAAGGTTTCTCAATGCTTACAGATTTGCCAGCAATCTAAACAATGATATGGTTTTGTCTGTTCATCTGAAATCCCACTTGGCTGATGCCAAAGTAAGACTAAAATGTATATAAAAACTTTGTTTCATAACATGAAAAATCAACAACACAGACATTTAACAAAAAAAAAAACAACCCATAGACCCACACCAAAAAAACCCCCAAAACAAAACACAAAACCCAGCCACACAAAAGAACAGAACAAAACAAGCAAATGATGCACTTAGAGAATAAGTATGCACAGATGACTTAAATTAAGATTGCTTCAGGAAAATGTATTTATCTCCCTGATTTACCTTACCATTGTTTTCCTGTTAAGGTGATACTAAAAGTTTCCAAATTTTCACTATGTATCTTATGCACATGTTGGACTTGATGAGCAGATTCCAGATTTGACCTTGTCTATAGGACCAACAGAACTCCAACAGGAAACCTTTTATGGCACACTTGCTGCTTGAAGATATGCATTAATATAGATAATTTTATCATTTTTTCTAGATCTCAAATGTTTCAAGTTTCTCTCATTAAGAACTTCTTATTTCTTTCTTATCCAGAAGAAAATTTGTCTTGAGATGTGTGTCCGCATGAATTGCATAAAGTTCTAAAAATGCCAAGTGCAAGCTCCTGCACAAGGGACAGCTGCCAGCCCCAACTGTCTCAGCCTGTGCTCATAGGATGTGCGTTCCTGCCCTCTGATCGTCTTCGTGGCCCATCTCTGGAATCCCTTCAGCAGGTTCATGCCCTTCAAAAGAGAAAAATGTTTCTTGGAGTCAACTTGGAATCACAGAATCACAGAATCACAGAATC
>NW_010405496.1:9931-24518 GCF_000710305.1 Buceros rhinoceros silvestris | reverse complement strand
CCTGCCGCCCGCCCGGGAGGCTGGAGGGAGCCAGCCACACGGGGCAGGGGGCGGCCTCCGGGGAGCCGGAGCTGCGTTCCGGGGCCTGTCTCCTCCGAAGAGCGGCAAAGACCGCTCCTTCCTGGCAGCTGTTCCCTCGCTGGAGGCTTTGATCCAGCTGCAGCGTAAATCCCCTCCAATTTTTTTTTCCGGGGCCTGTCTCCTCCGAAGAGCGGCAAAGACCGCTCCTTCCTGGCAGCTGTTCCCTCGCTGGAGGCTTGGATCCAGCTGCAGCTTAAATCCCATCCATTTGTCTAAACTCCAGCAGACCTTGGCAAAATAAACGAGTCCGGGAAACCTTTATACCCAGGCAGTGCCTACTTATAAAATATTTTTATGAAGTCAGTGATACTACCAGTGATCTGTGGTAAGTTTAAGCGGTTGTCACTGGTTTTGTTTGCTATTAGTAATCACCTCATGAATTACATGCTTTTCTTCAGAAGAACAAGTGGCAAGTCTTATTTGAAAAGACTTTTCTCTCTGTACCAAGTCACTGCAGAGCAGAATCTCTGCTGGTTCTACAGTTTCGGGTTTGCTGAGGAACCACAGGTTTGTGTGCCCACACTGGGGGATATTCAGAGTCACAGCTGTCCCTTGGTCACGAATTCGCCAAAGTATTTCCAGAGCCCCAAGAACGACGTCATTTCACCCCGGGCCAGCCAGGAGTGCCTGCTCTCCTGGGCCAGCGGGCAGCAGGGCGGCGCTGTCTCCCCCGCAGCTCAGCACTGTGCCCCAGGTAAGCCCTCACGCCCATGCCGGCCAGCCACGCTGCGGCCACGGCTACTCCCGACCTGGCTCCATCAGAGACCCCTCAGGCAAGCTTAAACCCTTGAAGCAATCAGGTTTGATGCCCAGACTGAAGTACCCATTCTGCCCTACGCAGACACCAACACAGAGATTAAAACATTTCAGTTTAGAGGGTTTTATTCTTATACTGTCAATTTCAGATTTTTCTGAGCCTTTCATTCAGCAAAAAGTTTTGATACTTGGACTTTTTCAGGTTGACAAAATGTTTAAATAGCATTTCCCTGAGGAAAGATTCTATGTTTCAGTCCTTTCTAGATATTATTTTAATCATGACTCTTTAAAAAAAGTTAAATGGCCTAGCTAAGCATCAAACCAGGGATTGTTAGAGAAAGTATGCTCTAACTGTTTCTCCATTTCTCAAAAACCTGTTTACAGGGTTGCAAAGGTGTTTGCTTTTATATGCAGCCAGTATTCGCTTCTGCTCCCATGGCAATATTGCTCTCTATCTGAACTAGCATTTTAGGAAAGAAAAAATGGTAATACCTATTTTCTGCCCTTAGAATTAGTTTTTAAACTTAGAAACATTCTCAGTCTCCTGTTTATAAACAGGAAATGGTACTTGGTTCTCTAAGACACTTTCATTTTACAGTCAATATCTTGTGTACTATCAACTTTGGCTTTACTATGAAAAGTCCCCAAAATGCCATCAAATGCTTTATAGTTCAGATTCAACAAAATTTAGCCCCCTACTCCTTTTGATATCATCACTAAGTTATAACCCATACAGAAACTTTGGGCCAAAGCACTTCCCTGAACCTGGGTCCAGTTCAGCAAAACACTGTGTAATTTATTTTTGGCTCACTGCAGACAAGGGGCTCAAGCACAGACCTGAAGTATTATGGTATAGATATACTTAACCACTCATAGCATGGAGCTAAGTACATTTTCCCGTAGGCTGCACTGGCTCATTTGCCATTCCTATCCAAACTAGCCGTTCTCAGAACTGACAGAAAAGTTGGTCCTTGTATCTACATAATTTATAGAGTTTGAGTACCTGCACTTTGAGTTCTGTTATGGGACTAGACCTAATAAAAATGGTGTCTTAATGTATCTGTGAATGTAATGTCTGTAAAGAAATGCCATTTACAACGTAAGAAAAGAACTGCCAAAAACCTCCCTCTGTCCCAGTTATTCTAGATCAAAGCTATACAGCGAAAACCTGTTAAAAGAGAACCAAATAAAGAATAAACCTGTTAGGCAAATCAAACCAGCCTGTGGTAAAATGATAAAATACTGAAAGAGCTATTTAAAAAAAATGTATCCCTAAAACTCTCAGCTAGATGAATACGTTATTTTAATACTGTTTGATGAATGTGCTGTCTCTCAGTTTTCTTCTACTAAATTGTATATATAAAGAAATTTTTTTCAGGAATAAATCTGTTCACCAGTGTGGTCACTTTTCATTGGCATATGTATCTTATCCTTCATACCAGAAGGATGGAGGGATGTTTGTTTTATTCACAGAAATTTGGAGCTGGAACCTCTACTTTATTTACCCCCCGATGTCATAGGCGTTTCCCCATCACTGTTGAACGGTGGCCCCTTATCCCGTTCCCACCTACCAGTGATGGTAGACAGCAGCCCTCTTTGTCATCCTGCCATTTTTTTGTTCAGAACTTTTCAAGCTATGGAAACTTCTATAAGGTCTCCGACAGAAAGTATGCTGCCCACAAAAACCTGCTATTAGAAATGCTCTTTTTCCAGAGCCTAATCAGAAATATCCTTTTAGAAGCTGTATGTGACCACTACATCATTACAAAATATTATAAAATAACTGTAATAATTTTATATTTCAATATTAATAACAACGATTTGCTCATATCAGCCTTTTAAAATTATTTAAAACTTCCATAAAATATCTTGGTTCTTTAGGGATGTGAATGGATTTGAATTACCAAGTGATGACCTAGGCCATAGCCTTTCTTCATGATTAGGTTTTAATTTTGAACGAGCAAAGAAAAGAGGACTGTGATTCTCAAAGGAACTCATTTCTAATAAATAAATGAAGAACAGTGTGTGCTTGAAGCCCTTTTATGATTCAACACAATGCCAAACAGCTAAGCTCTGTCACATCCCGGTTCGCCCGTACATTACGCCTGCTGCACATACACTGTTTCTCTGTGAGCGTCGGTATGATGTACCCCATGAAATGCATGCGCAAGGTGGCCTCACCGCCTTTTATGGTTCTGCATCCAGCACCACATGTTGCCAGTAATTAGGTACACAGACAGGTACAAATTAGATCTTCTAAACTCACAAGATAAATTATTAGGAGGCAACTTCAGAGACAGGATAGCAGTGAAAGATCTAACCCCCCCAATTCCAGTATATTGCCATTTAAACTGAATGACTTGGAATGCCTGCTTCCCCCAACAAGTATGTCAGGATTAAAGATAGAGTTGAATTATTAATTATTAATGATTTATTTATTTATTAAGACCCCAGTTTACTTACTGTTGGGATACAATCTTTGCTCATCAGTAAATAAAAATCAAGTAGATAAATTCAATATACTGCATATTTGCAAGGTCAGCATACAAAAAAGTCACCAAGTTCTCTGGAGTTACCAACCTCATTTTGAGACAAGCTCGCTACCACCACTACTCCAGCTGACACCAGCGGCAGCGGTTTATTACCTAGACTGAGATGCAGACACGGGGTTTCTGTCTGCACCTGCACACAGGCACATACTCACATGCAAACGCAATTATAAGCACAGCTTCAGGTAGAGACTACTTGCGTCCTCCATTCTCCTCAAATGTGAGGTACGTAGCAGAAAACAGGTTCTTGCCCTCAAACAGAATGGAGAAAACTATTAGTTCTCCTGCTTCACTGTCTTATCTTCTGAAGACAAATTCACGTTCCGCTTCATCCCATTTACTCATGAATTTCATTTAGAATTGTGGGTATTTTCACACAACTCTTTGATAAATCAGGCCTATAAAGACAACGGGTAAAGCATACATTAATAATGTAACGTGTACATGTAATGCAGACAAGTTCTTTGCAAAAATAACATCCAGAATGAGCACTCACACATCTGCTATTTGCAAGCCACCTATATCTTTCTATGCTTCCAATTTTTTTTAATTACTAGTGTTATTCTTATGGTCCTTTTATCACCATAATAAACTGCTTCTACTAGATGAACTCTATCATTCTATGTTTACTGGCTCCAGCAGAAAAACATTTCACTTCTATGGGATGGAGATATGTTTGCTTTCAGGTCAAGCAATCAGTTCTAGTTCTTAAGCATCATCTCTTCCACCCTCATCCATCACTGTTAGCCTTACAGTAGCTTTCCTCGCACTGAGCCAACCCCATCGGGCACTTTCCCTATTATAAACCCATACTATGCTTTGCATAAACACTGCCAACCACAGACCTAGTTTTCTACTAAATTATTAGGTATGTCATGTTAGCTAATCTGCTATAAAATGTTTATCCCCCTACAGGGATTAAAAGAATGACATGCTGCTGTTGTGAAAGCATGAAGAAAAAGAGTGTTGATTTCCCTGACAGGCCTGGATAGTGTTCATGAGTTCAGCAACATTAATGTATGTAAAACAGAGCTTCTATGCTCTACTTTGGCTAGAACACGTCAGTCTATCACATTGAAAATACCTACGACTTTAGTCAGCAAACATAAGTACCTTATCCTCCTGCCTCTGATCTTAAAGCCATGTTCCACTGGACTTCATCTGGGGAAAGACTGGACAGAAAGTTTAGTAAGCATAAAATTACTCAAAAACTTTGAGACTGCATGTTGTATTTCTTTCACTACCATTAGTAAAACTCTCTTGTCTGTCTCAGCTGTGTAAGCATATTTTAATTTAGAAAATTCACTGAACTCCATGGTATTTCCATTCCTTATGCTCTTAATAAGGACAGTAAAAGAACTCATGTATGCAGGGTACATTCTTCTGGCAGATCCTGGCTATTAGGGTATGCGTCTTACTAGCAATTTTCACATCTTAGCTGTCAGAATAAGTAAACCAGATACTGTTGAAGAAGAAATTAGAGGTCCGTTTGCTAAGCTGAAGGCACTTAGGATTCCTGTCAAATCATTTCTTATTAGGAAGACCAATAAAGGACAACAATTGTTAGACATTGTTCTTATTTCAAATCTTATGCTGCTAAAAATACTTCAAGTTACTTTGCTATCTCAAAAGACTTTGGAGTTCCTAAGATTCTGTCAGAGACAATAATGAAACAGCTTCTGAGAAGCCAAAGTTTTTCTTCTCCACTGCTGTCACCTGAATGGTACAAGGTTATATGACATGGGAGGCTGACACCATATATGCTTCCTGTATAAAACACAGTTCCATTTGTTATCAATTTTGTAAGCAAATAGCACAATCAGGGTGATAAGCTGTTACCACATCACCCACTATTTTAATAATTACTAGACAACATTTGGAGCACGTCCAAAGAAGAGCAACAAAGCTGGTGCAGGGTCTAGAGCACAAGTCCTATGAGGGGTGGCTAAAGGAACTGGGGCTGTTTAGCCTGGGGAAAAGGAGGCTCAGAGGAGACCTTATCACTCTCCACAACTACTTGAAAGGAGGTTATAGTGAAGTGGGCTTCACTACAGTCTCTTCTCTCAGATAACAAGCAATAAGACAAGAGGAAACGGCCTCAAGTTGCACCAGGGGAGGTTTAGGTTGCATATTAGGATACATTCTTCACTGAAAGGGTTGTCAAGCTCTGGAACAGGCAGTCCAGGAAAGTGCTGGAGTTGCTATCCCAGAAGTATTTAAAAGACACATAGATGTAGCACTTAGGGACGTGGTTTAGTAGTGGATTTGGCAGTGCTGTGTTAACAGTTGGACTCCGTGATCTTCAAGAGGTCTTAGAGGTCTTCTCCAACCTAAATGATTCCATGATTCTGTTATTCCTGTGCACCACTGTTCCCACCAATCCGCAGTAACTCATGGAGTAACATGTACACCTACTGACTCTATTCCCTCAATAATGAAAGTCTCACTTAAGATATTTTAAAGAGTTGGGGTTTTTTTAACCTACTTGTGAGGCTGCTTATTCATCCCACCTAACTTAAGCCATTTAACTGAAATGTTCATGTGGATGATGTAATCCAAGATAAGACTATCCTTCTGCAAGATTGTTTATAATACTACAAGCACCAAACATTTCCAATAGAAAGCATATCTTTAAGTCTGTTCCGCTGGGTAGTGTACACTTACAGCTGTCATGGAAAATAAATCTCTTAGATAAGCCATACAAATAATAATGCAGCTGCTTCTTTATGTCTTGAAAAAGAATTACTAATTTCATTTTGCAGGTCTTGTGATTAAAAGCCATACTTGAATCTTCTTCCTGCAGACTAGGCAGATGTGCAGAATGCTTGGAGGAATGCAGAAGTCTTCTCTGCACACGGTGTTATTCTTGGAGGTAGAGAAATGTTTCTGCCTTAGGAGTGTTCCAGTGTCCTCTGTGCTTCTACCTGAGTCTCTTCATGTTTCAGACTCCTAGATACTTCTGGCCTCTGTTCACATTGACGAAGGCCCTTTTTGATCCTCTCTATAGGCCACGGAGACCAAAGTTCACACATCACTCTTTTAAATTAATTATGTCAATAGATGAAGGGTGGAATCATATAAAAAAGTGTGCCTGTGCTCTGAAATCACCTAAGCCAAAGGGCTCTTTCCTTACACAGATAGGGTCTGTTTCTGAGAATGCCGGAGGCAAAACCTGCAAGACTGCTAGGGATATATCCTATCGGCTTTCTTACTCATTTCATCCAGAAATAGCAGCAGCTCTGTAACACTGGGAACACTCCATACAGTCCCTTGTTTTCACCCTGCAGCTTCTGGCTCCATTGGCAGTGTTAGTGCTGTCATTCTGCATTTCTGCTTCCTTGCTGTTTCCTCTTTTCTACCTACACCACTAATCAGCACACACCAGACCACAGCATTTATTTTAAAAATCATAGAATGGTTTGGGTTGTCAGGGACCTAAAGATCATCTAGTTCCAACCCAAGCCTTTCAAACCTTACTCATCATGTAACAAATAATCCTGCTCTGGTCATCTTCCTGTTCTTTGTATACCTGTTGCCAGCTGTGGACTGGATTATCTCAATCAGAAGATGCTCAGCTGTGCTAAATCTGTGAGACTGCATCTGGCCAGTCCATTTCTGCGAACCCCAGCATTTGTTATATGTAACTACTGTTTTAACAGCCACTCTTCAACATAGCTTCTGAAATTTAAAAGATTTTTTTCCAGATACAAAGGTTTCATTAATAAAATGTACTATTTCAAATGCCTGCTCCTTTCAAGCCAGATACGGGTGTAACTTGCCTCTAACAGCACGCTTTACTGCATACCAGCAATATAAAGCAGAAAGGGTAAGAAAGCTGTTCTACTAACAAAACAAGTAACAATAGTTACAATTTTCTCCTCTGATAGGAGAAAGTGTCAGGAGAGAGAATTCTTGGGGAGTAGTGACCATTTTCATCCTTTTCATCCTAAGGCTTTTCTTATATTGCAAGAGATTTTTACAAGATGAGAATGAATCTTTAGTCGAACTTTAACTACAGGGCATCAAACTACAAGCTGAGGGAACTGAGAAATAACATGACAACACTGCCAATTCTTTTTGCAAGAAACCTGAGGCATCTCATCGCAAATGAGATGTCAAGTCTGTAATTAGCAATTCAGTCAGTATTGCAATAGTGTTACTTCACATCAATCACCGTCATTTCCATGTAGACAGGATGTTTTATAGAACCTAATTTGTAAACAATATGCAAGAGTTTAACCTACTTTAAATTAAAATTGTCAAACATCTAGCATAACCTTCAGTGAATACAGATAACCATGTGCAATTGTGTTCTGGCTCTTAAGTAGGAAAAGGGAACCTTTTAGCTATCTGTTTCTATAAATAGACTTTTAAAATCCTAGCAGGTCCTAAGGGAAAAACAAGCCTGCATTAAAGGCCATTAGACCACAACCAAAACAATTGTAACCAACCTGTAACGCTTTGTTGTCAAGAATAACACAAAACTGAAAAAACAGAGATACAAAGTCAAGCATCAAAGGCAAAACTCCTCCCAGCAATTCTTATTTTAACAAGTCACATCTATTCTTGATTTAAGATGTATATAGGGAAGCATAATCCATGACTTCCCTGGCAAATTATTTTTTAAAATTATTTAATATCATGATTCTCAATTTGTCAATTTCAAACATCAGAACTTGCTTTATTTTAATCTGATACATTTCAGAAAGCCCTCTGTAGGAAAATTATATGAGAAATAATATATATGTTCTCGTAATATGAGAAATATAATGACTACTACAACTACCCTTTCACCTTGAATTTAATAGATTAAATAGATTGAACTCATTGACAATTCATCTTTTCCTCTAATACATTTTTCCCTATGCTTAAATATTCTGCTGGCTCTTCTCACTGGCGATCAACAACTTTGCTGAATTGTGAGCATTAGCCTTCCACTGGGAGACCTTTGAAAGTGCCAAATAACCCAAAATTTCTATTTAATATTCTCAGGATTGCACTAAAACTTTTGCTGCAAATTACATTCTTTTTGTCCTACACCGTAAGTACTTCTGACTCAAAATCGCTCATCCATTGCCTGTGAGCCACTTAGATCCTATGCTTAGTAGGGGCAGTAGGTTCCTTAGGTATGTGAGATCCATAAACACTGAAGCACAACCACCATCAGAAAACTTTTCATGTGGCTAAAAGAACATCAAGAAATAAAATGAATTACAAACTGTGACTCTATCTTCAGATTGTCTCCTCTGAAGAGCTCAGCCTCGACCACAAACTGTAACTCTTGTGTGAAGCTACCAAAAATGCAAATTTCAAACTGGCTACCACCTTTTCTTTCACTTAAAGCCAAACATTATCTAAAAAGCATAGACACTGTGCAGGTTAGGCATGGTTTGCACAGTTTTCAGGTTAACTACCTCTTTATTACAAGTCAAAAGTTTATTAAGATCTGTTACTTTTGTGAAAGAAATTATCTATGTATAAAAGTTGCCAGAAATAGAGGGGCATCTTTTCATATGTGGTATCATTTTTCAATACCTTCTGCCCTTTCCTCAGCCCCAGTTTGGGACTCACAAGCCATCAACTCAGAAATACTGCCTAGAAATTCTCACACTTCACTGGCTTCAAAGACAGAATGAAGTCGATGCACCTCATTGGTCCTTTAAAACCTGGGACATGCAGTTTTGCAGGTATCCATTTTCTTTTCAAAATCTAGCAGATACGCAAAGATGGAAAGCTGTGCTCTATCTGCTTAAAGTATCACGATGTACCGTATTGATGAACACCACTGCCATTCTGGCTACTGGAAAGGTGTTCACACGAAGGAGACTACATACCCCAAGGATTTCAGTGTTCAGAAGTCTCTACCATGAGCCTAAACTCTGAATTCTTTATGTGCAAATACAACGTTCCCTTGATTAAATGCTTAGTACTATACAAAAGAAATGGATGTAAATCTGAGATTAGGAGACAGATCAAGAATAGAGATGCGCTATATATGCTCACAAAAACAAAACTAAGATTTGAAGGGGGGTGTCTACAATTGAAGTATCTAGCTCCCACTAAGCCTGATTTCTTTCTCTGTTCCCTGCATCCAGAACACATAAGCGTTTCACATCCCAAGTGGTTCTGCGGCATTTCTCCCATGGGACTGTTCTTTGCAGAATGAACCATCTCCTCAATCATGCACAAAGCTAATGGATGAAAAATGATAGGAAGAGCCTTCTACCAAAGGATACAAACTATCCATGCTGACACCTTCAGTTATATTCACATACATTTTAGAATGAAAGATATGGAAAATAAAACTTAGTATGAGATGAGTAAATGGTTTACTTCCCTTTCCAACTCACGGATAGGAACATATTCATCTTCCTTTTATCTTCTGTGTTCTGACATTTTACATCTTTTTTTACTGTTACCTATAAATAACTAATGATTTCTCTATAAACTACTCATATAAGCTTTGGAATCAGTTTAAAAATATGGATAAAATAATGAAGGAGATGGATGTACTGAAGAATAAATCCAAAAGGCTAACAGGTTTTATGTTTAGGGGACTTATGGACAGCATTCATGGGAACCAACAAGATTTATGAGATCAGTAATTTACTGTGCATATTTTTTCCACTGCAGGCAAAACTAAACCTGAGCCAATGTTGTTCTAGATTCTGGAGTCACTGTTTAGGAAGATACTTAACCATGTGGTTGGCTTCCAGCATGATTACTCTTATTACTTCCAGTGGAATTATTCACATACTTCCATTAGGCTTCCTGAATGAGAGTATGTTTATGCAAAGTTATAAGAAAAAAATACATTACTGCCTTCTGGAGCATCAATTGTTCACAAAACTCATTAAAATAGTATTTTGCTGTGCCAGCTCCTGGAATTGAGTGGTCTCAAAGAGCAATATAGCAATTTCACCTGCTGAGCTTAAAGCAACCTGTCATCACTCCTTTAATTTTCTGCAAAATTTTTTTGATCCATTATGACTGGATTCCTTGCATATATCCTAGTTCTCACTTTGGCTTCTTTCACTGAGAGGATTGATTTCCACTGAGAATTAATCTTCTCATGATTCCGATGCAGTAGGAGACATTTTACACTGACACAGGACAGCCTTTTCAGAAAAGCCAATTATTTAACAACTGCTTCGAATAAAGTATCTTAAGGTGGCTAGGTCAGAATGGACAAGCAAAGAGTACACTCATGTCGGCATCTGGAAGCATTAATTGTACTGCTCCTGAAGAAGAGGTTTTGATTTGTTCTCTCACTCAGTGTGCTTGCCAGTCATCTGAGCTCTGCATTTCAGCCTGCTCTTGTCGAGTTTTATGGTCTGTGTCCCTTAGAAGCAAACACGCAGTCATGGTGTGTCTGTTATATCTTCCTGGTAACATAGTTCATTAAGATAGTTCTTGAAAGTTCATTTGGATTTTCCTTTCTGACCAACACTCAAGAAAGAAAGAATTCGGTCCTATTGAGCCAGAATGCAAGAGTAAATGAGTGACATCGAGTACGCTTTACATAAAGAAAAGAATGCAGGTACTGACTGTTTCCTCTACAGCTGTCATTTCCCCTTCGAGTCATTTAAACTTCTTTGAAAATATTGTAGTGAAATTGCACCCATCTGAAATCACAGGCACTTCAAAGGAGTCAAGCCTTACACGTTTGTTCCCTTCACCTCTGTATACTGATGCCTGGTCATGCGTCTGATACCGACAAGTCCGGTACACACCTGGTTTTTGCTTTGGTACGTCAAGATCCACCCGCAGAACTGTGATATCACCTCCTGATGTCATCTCTGTGCTTCCACGGAGAATTTACCTCCTCCAAAATTAGAAAAGCAGGTTTTGTTCTTTTGTGGGTAAGAACACATGCTCTTCTATAAGTGACAAAAATACTGTGTCCAAACTGCTCATCTCAGAAAAGAGTACTAGAAACCCACTGGGCCAAATTCTTCCTTGAGTTCAGATTAAATTCCGTGAGATTGGAATATTGGCATTCTCCTCCAAAGTGTAAAGACAACTTTCCAGGGAACTAGAGGCACCTAGAAAATAATAAAGCGGTCAATAAGCTGTGAAAATGTCCTGCAATTTTGTAGCAACTACTTTACGTGGGTGCTGTGATGTTAACAGTGTAGTCTTGCATATACAGTTGAGTGACGTTCCACATCGCTTTGTAACATTTCTGCTTCAACTACCTTGTCTGCATAAGCTAATGTTGACAGGGGAGCTACCGAAAAACTTTTAAAGCAGAGGTTTGTGATTAGCTTTTGTATCCAGTTACCCACACTAATACAATAACAGATGGAATATTACTAAAGAGTAGAAGAGAATGAATTTTCCGTGTCATTATTTTTCAGAGATAAGTACAAAACACCACCTATTCTATTACATGTCTGGCACAATGAGCTTCTGTCTTTAGGCCAGACGTGATCTGCTTTTCAAAGCAAAGTGGAAATTAATTAGAACATACGGCGGAGAGACTGACCTTACACTCATCTGAGTTTTCATAGAGGGAGCTATATAAAGCACTTGATACGTTGCATGCTGCAGCTGTCAGCTTCAAGAGCTACTTCTGAAAGCCCTAATGAAGAATTAACTGCAAGGTAATGATTGCAGCACTATGGTTAGCGCGGCTTGCAGTTCCATTGCAAGAATAACCATTTAATTACTAACAGTTAAAAGAGGCCGTTCCTATGGACTCTGGGTCAAATTCTAGGAAGTGTGAAGTACCCACAATTCCCATTAATTTCAGAGGACCTTGCCAGCTTTTATTACCATCCAGGATTTCACCTCGAAATAGTAATTTGATTTATTTACAAATGCACTATATTTTTGGACAATATTATCATGAGCTAGTTTTGTCCTTCATTGTGAAAAGTGACTCAAGAGGATGTCGCAAAAAACCCTGAGCAGACACTATTTGCCTGTTCATCTCCTCTCCCAATTAAATTCACAGCTTTCAGAATCTAGACCTTTTCCTTCATCTGACAGGTAGCAGAACACCACACTTGTATTTTAGGTGTTGTCTGTCATGTTTTATCCGAGGAAGACATTTACATACTTCAACGATGCCAAGAACACAGGCTTACAAATTCATATTCAAAATGGTAGCTTTCATTAATCACCGATTAACTAGGCAGCAGTCCAGAAGAGCAGCTTGCCCTAAGAACTTGATACCAACTGAACATCCATCAATAGATTTCTAATATGTGAGAACATTTTGTAGATCCACTAAAAATTTGAGCTGCAGAAATGTCAGGTAGAGATTGCAATAATGAATAATAATTTGTTATTACTGGCAATGAGTTAATATGCTAATGGATCTCTGCTCTATTCCTCACTTATAAAAACATGCATTAACAGTCAGTTAGCTTACGTGGTAACATTACTCAGACTCCAAAACATGACATTACTCTTAGCAAGGAGGTTCTGATATTTTGCTAAGTAAAACCACTGTAGTGTAGAATAAATGCTACTGCAACATGGCAGTTCTGCAGATAGCAGCGTCTCTTAAATATTCAGTTTCTAAATTAAGATGTATACTGTAACGGTATACAGAAACAAGAGAAAAATATGCAGTAAGAATTTATTTGTTCTATTTTTACTGTTGAAAGGCTCAAATTCTTTCATGTGGTCCCTGGACTACTAGATGCTGAAGTATTTTTCTCTGACAAACTATCATCTCAAACCTCAGTAATAACATTAATCAAAAAAGCCACACAAACCCCCACAACTAGTTAAACAAAATCCACAAACATCATCTAGAAATACATGCTGAAAATGCATTGGGGTAATCTACCAACATTTATTTACAAGCAGCCAAAGTAAAAGCTTTATTTAGTTCAAGTCTGCAGCAAAATTGTGTTGTCTTTTTCTGCATAATAGTTTGCACAGCTACACTAACCCTGACAAAGTGGAATGTGAATTGCCTATGTACATTTAGGCTAATTTATCGCTGGGAAATGTGTGCTCTGTTTACTATGAATTCCATGCTATCCTTTGCTTTGCCAAATGCATTTCTTCTCAGGGAACTGTTTTGTTAGATACTGTGCTTTTGTTTAGTTAACAGACATGTCCCATCCTGTTTCTTTTGATAAGAGTGATAGATCATAATGTAATTAATGGATAAATACAGTAAAGTTTGCAGACCTGTCCCAGGATGCCACAATGCAGAGATGACAGAAGTTTTACTATATAATTACTTTGAATGCTACTTGAAGCCTAAGAACACACTTCACTATTCCTGAATGGATAAACTGCTAAGATTATCTGAAGAGTAAGTATAAAAAAATTCCAACCTCAAAATAATCTGTTTTCCTTCCTTAAAATTGGGATGATCCCTCTGAAACCACCCCAATATACTTAACAGGAAGGGCTTGATTCCTCCAGTCTTTCTCAAGTGGATACCTGCCGGTGTCCTGCAGCTGTGACAGCTATGTGTAGAAACAGAAGCATCTATCAGTCCTTTCTGAAACACCGGTTTAGTAGCCTGTCACGAGGAACAATGATGTCTGAAATCTCAACATCCACCCCTGGTTATCACACAGCAGTATCTAAGATAACATGGGGAGACAGATACTACTGTGTACCAGCTGCAATCACAGCAGGTTTTTATGGTGATAAAGCTCATGAAAAATCCTTCTCAAATCCGTATATGAGAACGAAAAAGAAAAACAGAAGTTGTGGGGAAGGAAGATTAGTAAGAAAAAAGTAGAAAAAATGGCAGCTGGAATAAATCTTGGAATGACAAGAGGAAGATAAAAAATACAGAAAATAAGGGGGTTATAGTAGATAACTGGAGAAAGAGACAGAGGCTGACAGCGGTTTAAGGGCTGGTCTGCAAAATGGAGCATGTTACAGCACAGAGTTTCTGTAGCTATACAACAGACAGTCATTACCCACAGGTCTGGAGTGGGCCCTAAAGTTTACCTTGCTCTACTGTCTGACTTGTTTTAAGAAAAAGGGAGCTTTGTATCCTTGGAGAAGATATTTAAATGTATTTTTAGATCAATGCATTCAAATGCTTCTTACAATTCACTGATTAAAATAATCACTGCTTCTAATGAATGCAGAAAATCCACATTATTCCCAACCTAAAGATTTCATTGTTTAGCATAATTGTCTTTGAGCTATTCCGGGAAATCAGAAGCCTAATCAATGCTCACGTATAAATTGACTCAAACCAGGTGTCCTGCTGA
>NW_010405496.1:0-9844 GCF_000710305.1 Buceros rhinoceros silvestris | reverse complement strand
CTGCTGAAGAAATCCATATAGGAATGCAGCAAAGAAAATAAATTCCAATAAAGAAACAACAAGAATAAAAAGACAACATCTGGGAAAAAAGTTGTGTCTGAAAAAACAGAGGAAGTTTCTAGCAAAGCCAAACACATGCAGAAGGTGGGCCCAAGAGTCTCAATACTTGTGCAGCAAGAAAGGATCGTTTTCATATAGCATATCTGGGCCTAAAGCAAGTATGAATAATGTGAGCCTCTGAAATAATTTACAGGTGGTAAAGAGTTAGTAGTGAGGTTTAAGAGGAACAACATATTACATACATATATTTCTGTTACCTAAAAAAGACCAACCTGGAGATGTGTATGTTTAGCTGTAACATCAGTCTTTAACATTCAAATTCAAACCCTCAAAAATTTTAACCTTCAAACTCAACCACCTCCTAGTTTGTGTCCCACCTGAAGCATGCTGAATGTCCCACCTGAAGTCAACAGTCATCACTCAGCAACGCCTGTATGTGTCATAACCAAGGAGAAAATGGCAACCCCAGTCAGGTTTTATGTTTTCTCTGGACCTCTCAAAGATGCTCAAGCTGAATGTTATTCATTGCTTAGTACCAGTGATTTTAAGAAAGCTTAGAACCTGTCAGCAAGGTTTAGGACACTTTCAGAAGAGCAGAGTTTGGAAATCAGTTATTAGCTTGCATACATCTCAATTATAAATATATTTGCGGAAATTATTTCTGTAACATTTAACAGAAATACTATTTGACATTGATGTCTTTTAATTAACATTACCATTTGCCATCTTGCACAAAACCAAACTAATACAACATGATTTCTGTAAAATTGTTATCTCTATTCATTTTGAAACCACATAACTACTCTTGTATATTAAGTAGTTACATCTTAATATTAAGCATAACAAAAAGTAGTGTTACACTATAGTCTCGTAGATAAATCTAATTATACGGAAAATTCATTCAACTGGGTTCGCATCACTTGATTCAGAATTAGAAAGTATTGGCTTTATGTTTATTTTTATAACTCAAACAAGAAATGTACACATAATTTTTCTTTAAACCTCTGAATCGAGGAAGTCCCTAGAGACTGTTGCTGCTCAATAAACACTGAATCTCAGTGACCTCCCTGAATCTTGGCCAGGCATCAGGATCCCTCTGAGAAGAAACTTCAGAAATGGGACTTTACTTCCCCATACTGGCTTTTAATTACCTGGCTATATTTTTAATTGAACTGCCACATTTTTGTATGGGTCCTAATTAACAGCACGTGAACTTTTGGAAGCCCTGAAATTACGTATTTTCTCTGTCCTTGAGTATAATCCTGATGTTTTAAGCAAGAGAACTGGCATACGCTCGGTGTTTTACAAAACGTGCTCTCAAATAACATGAAATGTACAGATGGGACATGTTGGTTTTCTCTCTCCTAGCTTATGCCTATGGATATTTTCCTCTTCACGGAGGAAACAACACAGGAGAGATTATGGAGAAATCTTTCTCCCCTACTTAAGGAATTAGACTGGTTATTTTATGAAAAGCACAACTGTTAAGAGATATTCAAGCATGTCTCGGAAGAGATGACAGTTAGGATATTTGTATAAATGGTTTGATCCCTCCAAAGTTTGGAGCCAGCATTTATTATAGCTTTGCCCAAAAAACCCCCAAAATTAAAACACCAAGATGATTATGGAGAATTGAGCCTCTCAAAAGTAGCATACTGAGACTTATAAGGGAGGAAAGACTAGGGGGCGTAACCTCTATAGTGAAGGATATTCTGCTACCTGTTAAGATGGGATGGCATTCAGTATATTTACAGGAAAGAAACAAGAGATAACATTCTCCATATGTTATAATGCTTGGTAGAAAACTTGAACTAATGTAGTGAATGTGCCCAGGATGCATGTTCTCCAAGTGACTACATCGCAAAATAATAAAGGAAGGTTCATTCGTGGAAATGAACTTTAGCTAATGAGGTTCTTCACGATGCACATAAGGTTAGTTCTACTATACCTGAAGTTACCTTTATGAAAAATACCACAAACTCTGATTAAAACTTTCACAAGCACGCACAGGTATCCAGAAAAATCCCTCAGTAATTAATTATTGACTCAAGTGCACTGCCTGGAATTTCAAAAGAGAACAGAAAGGCTGCTTTGACTCCTGCCATCTCTCACGAGAACGATGGAAACAGGCAGTGTGAATTTCTGCAGAAGCCAATGCACAGATAGGAATTCCAGGGAGTAGTAAAAAATGGCTCTGAAGATGAGAAACAGTAACATGAAAAATATAACAAAATAGCTAGATTATAATCAGTGATATAGTCAGAAGAACCAGGGAAGAGCTTACTACAAGAATTTCAAGGGAAAAAAGTGGGTACATTTTAAGACTGCCAAGAGAACTGAGTGTGAGCATACAGTCAGGCTGGCATGTCCCCCTCAAAACCAAATTAGCCACAATCTGTTGAAGACAAAGCTGCAAAGTAACATACAAAATCCAGAATTTTCATAACTTCTTGGAAAAAATGAAGTGTAACAGAGCAGCAAATAATGTAAAGCATTATATAAAGATACTAATATATGAAGGAAATTACACTGACTGAAAGGAAGACTGGTAGAGAATGGGGGGAAATTTTGTTTCAAAAAATACATTGCTAGAAAGATCAATCTCGTACTTTAATGAGTTCTTCAACGCTGAAATTATTACAGAGCAAGAACTAATGGCTGTTTTTCAATTCATTATCTACAGGAAATGCAGCTTCAAAGAGATTCTAGAGTGATCAGAAACAACAAAAGCATCCATTGTTGACAGTGTTTCCACCTATTAAACGCAAAAATAAAGAGAAATATTATGTAGTAATAGGTAAAAATTACAAATTAATTCTGGTGCTCTACACTTCAAAATCAGGCCAAATTAATGTAAAACTACAGAGCCATCCCCTCCTTACAGCAGCTTTTAAAATCCTAAATTAATAATTAGGGCATGCAGTAAACACAGAGGGAATCTGAGACATATCAGTCCAGTCCTGGAAAAAATGTTTAAAAGTCATGATGACTCCAGAAGGAAAATGGACATGTCAGAATACATGTCAGTTTTTCAGGAGAGAAAAAACCCAGTGTTGTGAAATAGTCCTTATATCACAGCAGGATATTAAAGAATCATTAAGACAGCATAACTGCTTGTTTATTTAAATTGGTGTGTGAGAAAGTAAATATTTGTCTGATATAATATCAGTAGGAGAATAATGAAGAGAGACTCTCTATCCTTAAATATGTTTTAACATGTCCATGTTAAAAGGCTTCACGATATCATTTTCAGAATGGGGTGAATTCAGGTAGATTGAGCCAATAGTTGCTGATGAACTGGCTGCTTTAGAAGTCTGAAAAAACTATGCAGGCTCCAGGAAAGGGAGAAGTATGACTTAAGATCAAGAGTACAGCTATTGGCATGACGAAGAGGTTTTCAACAGGTTACTAATCAATCAACCAAAACCATCAGCATGCTAGTTGAAACACCAAGAAGGAACAATTATTCATAGCAGCTTGGAAAGGAAACCAAGGCAAAGGTTCAGACCAAGAAGGCCAATTATTTTCCTTTATACAGGATGCAAGACATTCACGCTTACTAAAATGGGAAGAAATGTAAGAATTTTTATAAATAGGGTACAACGGTGACAGTTTGAAGAGAAGTTCCTAGAGAATGTTCATTTGTGTCAAAACATGCAGGTATCTCTATTACTTGTTCTCTTCTACACTTCCTTCCATCTGTTGGTTTCATTTACCTGCTCTGCCTAGTTGTTTGGACTGTATCTATGGAAGACTGAAAACTCTTCCTTATATATGTCTAGCATGTACTACGCAAGCCCCTGACCTGGACGGAGTTCTGAGATATCCAGCTAAAGCATTAAAACGCCAGTTAAAGGGTTAAAGTAGCTTCCCCTTCTTGCAGCCTCTCTTCAGTCCTTTAGCCAACAGGCACGTGCAACCTTTCACCTTCCCTGCAGGGCACAGGCTGCTTTCAAAAGAACTATCTTCTCTCAATTCTGAAGGTATTCCTCTTAAAGCTTAAATCTTTTTAGGAATTAAAATAACTTGAATCACAAGTAGGTTGAATAAAGAAGTTCTTAAGCTTTAGATCAAACCAGCATGTTCAGCAGATACAGTGCCTGTAAAAAGCTGTGTAACTAGAAAGCCAATAGCATTTGTCAGGAATGTTCAGGATCATATTTACCAAAATGGCCATGGAAATTTAAAAGGTTATAAAACCAAGTCAACATAGACATGGAAAAGAAAATGTATGTCATCTGTTTAAGCACTCATGAAGATTTTAGATTGAGCAGTAGATCACTTATCAGTGCTGGTAAATCCACTATTAGACCAAATAGACACCATTTCTACAGTGTTTCTAGTAACATTAAATCACCAGTGTCACTTTCTCATTCAGAAGATCTCAGCAGGAGCTGACTCATATTATCCATTTCTAAATTAGGCCAGAAACTATGTATTACCTTTGTAATAACTGAGCTTTTGCTTTGCTCTCTGAATACATGCTTCTAAATGGAAGCTACTTTCAACTACCTAGAGCTGTGGCTTAACAAAATGAAAGCCTCTAGTGGAAAAAATTACTATTATTTTAAGTCTGTTCTTCCTGTTGATCAGTAGAGACTTAACTCTTGGAAATTAACCAAAGGGATAAACAACTGCATAAGCACATATGTCCAGAGGTACCTCTATTTTATGGGATTGGCTATTGTGAAAAAAAAAAAACCCACAACCCAAAACCAAATAGACCCAACATCAGGCTTAACATAAATTATAGCATCTGATGATAAAGTGGTTAATTACTGCTCTAACTGAATGGGATTTTTGCTTTATATCACAAAGTAACTTTGATGATATAATACGTAGTTTAGGAACATTAAGTACCTCTTCAGAACAGAACATATCTTTGATAATAGAACACACTGTGCTACCAATCAAGATTAAAAAGACAGTTCCACTGTGAAGAGAAGGAATTTCTTGTGTGTTATCTGTTGGGTACCCCTTGTGTTAGTTCTGAGATGCACATAAATTCCATAAACATCTGACATCTCCAGAAGAACTGCTGAAGAATCAAAGGAAACTGAAGAGTAAAATAGCACAGACAAGGAGTGAAACATATACCACTCTCATCTGTCCTGTTCCAGCCTGTTAACATTTCCAATTTTACTTCCATTCCAGGGAGACTGAAACAAAGATTAAAAATCAAGGAGGGAAGAAAATGCAATTTCTGCCATCCAAAAACTTGCTGTTCATCACACAAACAACTGAGCCCTCCACTTGAAGTTTGTTTTTCATTAAATCTAACTTGTGAAAAAATTTCCTTTGAAAGTAGCAAACTGTTCAGAGGTGAAAGCATTAGCACAGACTGCTTGACTTATTTTGAAACAGTTAAAGACAACACCAGAACAAAATATACTGACCTGATGTGCTCTGAATGTGGCATTTTATTTTTCTCACTGTTCTGTTTTAAGAAAAGAGTCAAGAGCTGGACTCCAGTCCAGCTGGACTGCTCTTGGGAAAACACGTCCCTTCAACAGTCTCCAGAGTGCACTGCCAACAGACCCAAGGATGCAACAGGCTGAATTTATTCCTGACAGTGCTGTTAGCTCTTGTTCTGGAAGAATGTGGTTTACAGATTCTATCATGAATTTTGCCCAAGTAAAAATTATTATAAAGGTCTCTACTTTGCTGTAGTACTGCCATCAAGATAGAATGTACAGGTATACCCTGAATTGTGACACTGCAGCAAGTATTTCCACATTCTGTGAAAATCTACTCAAGTTACCAGACATCTGAGCATTCACTGTTTCATTGTTTCTGCATGTTCTCCAGACGTGTTAATTTTTTCAGTGATACCAATCTGCAAAGATGTCTGAAGTATACAGGTATACACAGATGCCGCAGAGAACATTCATCCAGGATAAATGGTATTTTACATCCCTCTAGCAATATCACAAGGTTTTGATTTACAGGGAAATCAGGTCCTAATCACTCTTCACATCAAGGAGTTCAACAAACGTAACGTGAATGTAACGCACAGGGCTCTAGCTGCATTAAAAGCATTATTTCATCATAAAGCCTTGAAGCCAATACCATAGAGAAAGGAAAGTTGTTTCTCCCGCTGTTAAAATTGACCAATAAGACTGACAAATTGGGAATAACATCTTGCCTTTTATCACCTACCTTCTCTCAGCTGAAAAGAGCTTACAGCGTAAATGCAATGCTGCAGTGGCTAATAATGCTGGACATTTCCACCAGCTTTTACGCAGAGAACAGAAGACAAAGAGACACCTTATCCCCCTGCAGTTTATAAATACACTGTAAGAGTCAGTGAAAGTGCAATTAAGAAATTATTTCTTTGTCTCAATTCTCTGGATGTGCACACAATAGATGATGCCATCATTTTATAAAAGCATTTAAAAATGTGTGTATCTACAAAGACAGTTAAAGATGTACTTTATACAGCATTGTTTTTAATGAAAGTATTGCTGAAATTGCTTCATGTGCATGAACAAGAAATGTTTCTTTTCAAAACAATTTTCAAAAAAAGACACATTTTGAAACATGAAATTACATTAAAAAAAGCTTTGAGTATCATCAAATCACATACCGTCCCTGACTTCTGGGCTAATGATTATGAATTTTCAACTAATATTACTTGAAAATAGTTAAAATGTTAATTATTAACATTTTTCATGAAAAGCCCACTGGCAAAGAAAAGAGTTCACAAGAAACATTCTTATCACCTCTACAGCAAGTCAGGGAATTACTCTTTACAACTCCGGTTCACATATTTCATTTTTAGCCTGAAATGCACCTCTTCTCCAGGAAGCGTTCTACTGGACCGTGTTCTACAAGAAGAAACTGTCAAGGGCTAAGAGTTGTCATATATTCAGTCTAGGTTTGTTTCCTTATTTTTTTTCATGGTCATAAGAGTCACTTCCACCATTTGAGTCCTCCTTAATTTCTCATTTCCTTCAACATACTGGAAATAGTCGAATTCAATTGGTTTAGTCTTTTCATAGACAGCCTCCTCGAAGAACATCTGTGGAGGTTTGGCTTTATCCTACAGCCTCCGGAAATTTTGCAAACTCCTGGAAGACTGTGGGGGGGTCTCTTATTCCCACAGCTACAGAGAATATTTCCGTTCTTGTTGATATTATCCTTTAGGTTAGCACACTGCATATATTAGCTTACATTAATTAGAATCCAAAACAGAAAGTGACAAATTCATGATCAGCTCTATTTGTATTTAGGGAAAGCCACAGGATTATAAGCAACTGTTGAAAATTAAGCATACTTATCACACTGCTATTTCACAGTCTATCCTTTCCAGCTTTGTTGGCTCTTATCACATCTGAGTTGTTCCCAAGTATCTGCTGATCTTCATACAAGATGGGTGTGACATATGAATTACAGTATTAGTCAAACTGCACAGTAATCTGTCCAGAACAGGACAGGAGATAAATACCCCTTCTTTAATACAGTGTTGTTGCTTGATGAACAAATTAATGCAAACTCCCAAGAAAGTTAATTTTCAGGCAATTCTGCAAATTACTACTGATGACTACGGAAGTTGCTCCTGGCTGCAGATTTAGTTAATAGCAATTCACATGATAAACTAGATGTGGTACCACAAGAAACCACAGTTTAACCAAGGCTATGCGGCAAGACGACACACAGTTCTTTTTTGCGCTTTCTCATAGAATTAAAGCTATTGGAACATATAAGGCAATGTTACATTTTTGTTAGATGGTTAAGTGTTAGTATTCAGAAAATAAACTATGTGCATCTCTTATCAAATCCTTTTGACTGAAATGAATTAATACATTTCTTATTGTCATTTTTCTCTAAATTGAGACAAGAGCAGTGTGAAAACCTAGACCTCTCCAAAATCTCTGACTAATGTTAATAGGCCTGGCTGTCGCTCTGTTACACCAGTTTTATGCATATCTCATGAAAGCAATATGCTGACTCCACACCACAAATAGGTACGTTTAGACTTAAGATTTACAAAGATGCGGCTAAAACACTAAACTCTCTTCAGGTCACAAACTCTCTATGGTCAAGAGCAAATATGTGAAATAAGCATGGTATTAGAAATAGGTGCTATGTTAATTACTCATGTAATCATCAGCAAACAAAAACAAAGCTACACTGATATCATGAAGATAGCTAAGCATATATTTAAGTCTTTAAATCTAGCATACATAATCTGTCCTGCCTTTTTAAAAATACACCCGTATCAGCTCCGGGCCAAACACCATTCATCTGAGCAGCAGTCTCTTTTCTCCCCTTAACTTTGGTTTCCATGTGGACCCACTTTTCACATGACATGTCTAAGCCACTCAGGAATCATTTAATGAGATGGTCAGGTTTATTTGTCAGAAAAATAGTCATTTATGCTGATTATTAAGGATTTTTTTTCATTTTACTAAAGGTGAAAGTGAGTGGATGACCCATGTATGGTCATATAGAAAGATACCTACTGGCAAGAGTGGAGAGAAGAGAAAAGCACCTGGTTCGTACAACCAAGGCTGGTTCTAGGGGTGGACAAAGGGGCTTGCCTGGTGCTATGAAGTGAGGGGATCAACAGACCACTCAGGGCCCAGGGCCTGAGCCCCCTGCACCACAGCCCTAGCCGATGCCCTCTCCACTCCTGCCTTTCCTGCCAGGGAGGGAAAAGCTACAATGAGTTGGGACTGAAAGAAAAGATTTCTTCCGCAAGTACAAGTTACCTTCCCATTCCATCTCTCAGCACTTGCATGAATATGCCCTGTCTTTCTCCTTGTCCCTCTGTTTCCCTCAGGAGAGCCAGGAAAAAAGATATTTAAAAATTGTTGGGCTACCTTAGAGCAATCCCCCTTGAACCGTCCCACTGTTCTGGCTATCCCCTCTCACTCCCGCCTTGAAAATCTCATCCTGATCATCTTACGGGTTGGAATACACTAGTCATTTCAAACTAACATTCATTTGCATAAGCTAAGGACTGTGTTCTCACAAGTCTTCTATTTAAAATTAAGCATTTGCATGTTCAAAATTCATGTTCAATTTCAAATGCATAGGAAAAAAATTTCCAGCTACAAGGAATAGCTTCTTCACTGACAATAAAACAGGAAAAGCTTAATATTTTTCCACTATTTCTCTGGCCTGCATCTCAAATTCAGATTAACTGCCAAAAAATTATTTCACCACAATCGAAATCCCACTTAAGATTCTGTAACCATCACACTTCACTGTACTGCTTATCTGCTTACCTGCTGTTAAAAGAAAGGTTTGTTTAACATAATCCTCTCATCTTCAAATCATGACAGAATATCAAACCTCAAACTAGTTAGTTTAAAACCTGGAATAATTTATAATTGGAAATGCTTCTCTGCACACATCATTTCCTCCTCAGATACCAAGGAAAGATGGGCAGAAAACCAGCCTTGTTTTTAGCAAATTATGCCCAAACTAAGAGAAGTCAGATGATCCCTCTATGGAGCACACAGGTAGCTGTGCTTCGAAGAGAAAGTTTGCTTAGAAACATTTCTGAAGTGAAGTAGACAGAAGATTTTTTTTTTTTATAAAGACCCTAATATTTCCTAAAACATTGGTGTGTTTTTGTAGAACCAAAAAAAAGGCATAAAGATAACAACAGAAACACTATTTGTACAAACAAGCTTACATTCAATTATTTTCTAAGAGTGTGTGACAATAACAGAAGTTGAAAATGATAGCAGAAATCAACTGGGATGTGTGATTAAGCAGTTAAGAGATTTTCTCATAGAACTGAAATTTAACCAAAGGATTTTCCTTTAAGGAA
>NW_010405495.1:0-12418 GCF_000710305.1 Buceros rhinoceros silvestris | reverse complement strand
TATAAATTATAATTTATAATTTATGTAATTTTTACATAAAAACATATATACAAATACACACAACCAATACAGAACCCAACACCCACCCCAATGGCAACCACATCACCATCACCACTGATGCTGTGGACAAGCATTGGGGAAGGCCCAGGCTGGGCTCAGCAGCAGACAGGAAACAGATGCAGAAGCTGGATTCTGGAACTGGATTTCAGGGATGCACAGATGGGCATCAAAGGCATAATGGACAAAGTCCTCCTCAGATGTTGGCCAATGAAGAAGAGAGCAAGAGAGAGAGTTTGACCCTCATGATCCCTCAGCTTTATACTGAATATAATGTCTATGGAATGGAACACCTCGTTGGCCAGTTTAGGGTCATCTCTCCTGTCCTCTCCTCCTTGCAGGGGCAACCTCTCACTTACTGCACCCCCACTGTGGCACACAGGGTGTAGCAGTGACCTTGGTCTGCACAGCAGAAAGTCTAAGCAAGAACATTTCTGCACCCCAGTCCCTGGTAGGGACTGTAAACATCAAGCGCTGTCACTGCTGGGAGCAGACTCTGTCTGCAAAAATACACCATCAACTTCAGACAGTGCCGTTAGTTAATAGAGACTGAGCTGGAAAGTGGAATCTCTGAACAGAATGAGCTCTGTCCTAAATCAGACCAGGACAGTCCACCATAATGGCGCAGGAGGACAAGGAATGGGTTTGCAGTCAGTCTCAGTCCATTCCAGGATGTTTCTGCAGCTCTTTCCTCCTCAGGCCAAAGTCTCTCACAGTCCTCCCCTGAGGCAACATGGTGCCCCTCCCAGGGGAGACAGTCTTCCAAGAGATACCACTAGCATAGATTCCTTCTGTGGGCTGCAATCCTCCCAGCAACAGATTACTCCGGCATGGGCTCCCTTCAGGTTCAGGATCTGTCCAGCTCTCCAGCATGGACTCCTCCAAGGGCTGCAGACAGTATTCTGTCCCACTGTTGTTCTCCATGGTTTGCAAGGGCTCAGCGTGCTGTCTCACCATGGATGGAAGGGGAACAGCTATTCTGGCATGCCTATCCTCTTACCCTTCCTCAACTGACCTGAGTGTCCACACGGTTGTCTTTCTCCTGTGTCACTCCTCTCCGGAACAAAAAGAGCTATCAAAACAAAGGTACTTGCCCAACAGCTTTCCACTCTTAAATATGTTATCACAGAGGCACTGACTAACTTGGCCTCGGCCAGAAGCGGGTCTGACTTGGAGCTGGGGCAGCTGCTCAAAGCTTCTTAGAGGGGCCACACTGGCAGTCCCCTCCCCCACTACCAATACCCTGCCAGACACAACCCCAATACAATAAAGTATTTCTTAACATGTATAATAATAAATTAAACTTTTATTTGGATACTGATGTTAAATCTTTGAGAATTAATACAGAGATCAACAAGTCTGAGTAATGCGTCTTACTTTGGGTAAGCAAACGAGGGAGGGAAATGTTCAAAAAATATGATAGCTTAACCTCATAAGGTAAACATGGATTTTTCCAGTGGCAGTTACATGCTTTTGTATTATTTGTCAGTAATGCTAACATGGATGCTAAGTATTTTCCAGTTTGAATGTATACCATCACTATTGACAAAATGTAACTATGAAAGCACTTGCATGTTCTGATAGTGATCAAATACTGATCTGATGACAAACTGTTTGGGTCTTGGCCATTAAAGAGATCACCTCCCTCCTGTTTTGTACGATGGTCATGTTTTATTAAACCGATTTACTGATTTAAGGGCTGATGTTAGCCTTAATGTATGATTATTGTTGTAATTATAGTGAATTATATCTTGCATGACTGGATATGTATTCAGACATTAGCATTTAAACTGGATTACCTGTTTAACAGTGAAATAAATGTGTGTTCTTTGAAGGAAAAGAAAAAAACCTGCCAAAAGACCCAAACCCAAACAAATAAGCTCTGCCCCTGATTCATCATCTCTCTTCCCTCTCCATTTTCATGATGTCAGCACTCTTTTCTCCATTCTCCGGAATGCTCCTAAAGTGATTTTTCACACATTCTTCAAAGCTGTCTTGTTACCTTCTAGTTTAATGTATAGCAATCTGAAAAGTCCTTGGTAAGCTGTTTATACACCTTTAGTTTTCAGTCACTCAGTCTGCCTTATGACAGGCTTGAGTATTTCCTTCAAGCATTGCTCATTAAATCAAGTGTTAATATAAAAAAAAGATGATGTTTCTTGTATTGATGTTTCCATATAACTGTTTTTTAAGCTATTCTTGGCCAAATTCTACTACCACTGAACATCCAAATCATCTCTGTCAGGCTACACTTTTATCTTCTGCTTGATGTCTACTTCCTTCTCTTCCTAGCTGGAGCCTTTTCATGTTTTTGGGGTAGACACATGCATTTTACCCGGTCTCATTTTAAGATTCTGTGTACCAGACCTGATTACCCCTCATAACTAATCGGGCTTAAGATACCTGTTTTGAAATACAAATCTATTTATAGGCTTGTGACAGAACAAGTGTGGTGGTTATTGAGTAACAAACCTGTTTAGAGAGAATATCAACGAGCATTGCTTCCAGCTTTTTGTTATCTTGCTTATGTAGTGGACCAAATCTTCCCCACTTCAGGTGTTTGAAAAGCTCAAGGATGTGAAACTCATTACCACTTTTCTCCATTCTCTGGTCCAGCATTTGCATCCTTTGTTTTCCCTATTGCATCCGCTTTTTAAGTTCACGTCCTGGAAGCCATTTTTGGTTAGTTCCCAGACCTGCACTCCGTTTTGCCCAGAAAAGGGGTGGTCAAGTTCTGTGACCGTGCAAAGGGCTCATTGACTCCATTATGTTCCAGTACAGGAGGAAGAAGGTCATAGCAGAATCTACTGACAGACGAGCAGCCAGCTTACCAGCCCCATTTTATCCCAATCTGTAAGTGGCTATGCAGCTGGATAGTTGTCTAACCAGGCACTTGTCATGTACTTGCTTAGGACTGGGCCTTCAGAACAGTGACTATTCTGTTCAGTATGACTTGGCTAAGTATGTTTACTCCAGAGAACCATAAAACTATATTCACATCAGTCCAGGAGGAACAACAGATCAGAGATCTGGGACTTTCAATGCCTGTTTCATAAAGCTGGTGTTTGCAGCTCTCTGTTTCAGCCCATTTTCCAAAATTACGGTGTGTCTGTTGAAAAGCAGATGCTGCTCTATCTCAAGGCACAATATATCTGAAGACATATAGATCATGAAATAAACCAGTTTGAATGTCTGTTTTATACATATTATTAAAAGGAGGAAAGAAAAGACAAAGCTGAAAACTAGTTCTACTCTTGCTTCTATGTTGCAGGTCAATGAATTAGACAGAATAAGCAAATCTCACTGTATTCATGGAGAAATCAATACTCCAGAAGGAAAAAAAAAACCCAATATGCTATTCATACTGAATTTCTGCATGATATTTCTGATCTCTTCAAGCTTTTTGAGTGCTTCCAGGAAAGGTGTTTGAAGTCAAAGGTGAGCAACAGCTTCATTTTATTGACCTGTGATATCAAATGAGATAAGCATTGAAACTTTCTGAATCATTAGCAGATGTGCTCTCCAGCAGTGTGTAATATATATGTGTGCAGATATATGGCCACACTGAGTTGTTAAGGCTTAGGAGAACATGACACATTGATTCTTACTAGAATTACATTCTGTGGCACTACAGTAGTCTACTTCTCCGGAATTTATCACTGATCAAGGATTTCAGGTATTTGGCCATTTTTCTGTATTTCATTTCCAGGGGACTCAGCCATGTAGTACCATTGCAGGAGGTTCCTTCTCTAAAGCCTACCTCAGTTTTCCTCTTATTACACTTAGCTTTGGTAGCTCCAAATGTTATCTCTAAATATTAAAAGAAAACCTGGCAGGGCAGGGGACAGAAGTCACTCATCAGCTCTTCTAAAAACTAGCTTTTAAAATTTCTTAATATATTTATATATATTTGTAAACATGTGATACATAACATTTCTTTTGTTCTGAGTGATGATGATCCAGCAATGCTTTGTACCTGAGTAGGATCAGCAGGATATTGTGATTCTGCTTAGATTATTGCCCAATTTCTTTGGCCCTCTGCAGGCTTTATCATCTGCCTTGAATAGTCTAAAAAAAAATATAAAAAGATATTGAACAAAGGAATCTTTCTTTTCATTTGTGTGTGTGAATCTGTTCTTGTGTTAAAATATATATTAATGAAACAACCTTCTCCCAAAAGAACTAATAAAAATAAATAAAAAGGTACAGGACCTCACCGGCTGCTGATGTTGCCAAAGGGACAAGGAACTGTATTCACGTCAGCTAAGCACAGGTTTACACCCTGGATTAACCACCTTTCAAATTACCACTTCTTTCCAACATGACTCTCAGGAAAAAGAAAGCAAAACTTTTAAAGAAAAAATTAAATTGCACATACCCTTTGACAACAGCGTGCATTACAGTGATTGAACTTTATTAAGAGAATTGTTTGCCAGCTCTATTTGTCTTACTTTTGGCAGCTCTGGCATAAATATTTAATTTAATTTATGTTCCAAATTTAAAAAATGTCTCTATAAAGGCTGAACACTACCTGCCCACCATGAAAAAAATGATGCTTATATATTGATGTGCCATTCACAGTGAAATATCTCTATATGAAAACTGACTGTTCCCTTATAACCTGAAGTTTTAACTGTTTCTTAGATGGGCTGAAGAGGAAAGCCTGTAGAATTAGAGAAATACTGTGAGAAGTTGAACAGATGCCTATCATAGCAAATTTCTTCTCTCTGGACAAAGATGTTTTACTTGATTTTGACATAATAGTTATCTAGGTTTGCTATCTTGTCTTAAAAGTGGAAGGAAATGAGTTATTTTTCACTCTATATTTGGGCACTAATGTGTCCCTGATGGATGACCACTGATGGTAGTGAATTTCATGAATAGTTCATTTGGCTGGGTATGTCACGGTGGTCAGTGACTAAGGAGCAGTGTCTAAGCACCCTTTGCTAGGAATTTTCTTGTCTACAATCACAATGGATTCCTGTCATTTTGACCCAAGTAATGCTGAAATCTGCATCTGCATCTTCTATTTATTTCATTTTTAAGGACTAAACTCTGAAGTTCAGAACCTGTGTAATCCCGAGTTCTCTGTGAGTCCAGGACTTGGTTTATCCATACATTCAGCTTTCCTGTCTGTTTTCTGTTGACATTTATCATGAGATCATATTTTTCATTCATAATGAGCATTCCTCACACCACAGAGGAATGTGGTGCCTGAGGCACCAGAATAATGAAGATTCAACTGCCCTGATGGTGAGGAGAGTGTAATAATGGTTTTACTGCAAAAGCCTTGTCATTTTTCATAAGTTGAACCCAGTTAGAAACCTCCAAGGCTTGTGATTGAATGTGCGCTTCTAAAAAGAACGAGTGTAATAGCTGGTCACATAGTTTTACATACAAGTGGTTTACAATCAAGGTGTTCTTATTTAAATAGATCGCCAATGCTAGAACTATATGTTACTTGCTGAACTTCAACAAGATTTTCCCCTGACCTTGCTGTACTACAAAAGAGCAAAAAAGAGAGAAATCAATGTTTTCAAAGGTGAGAGTGAATGAGGTTCACAAATCCAATTGGTCTCTTAACTGTCTTAAAGTGCCAAAAAAAAAAAAAAAAATATGTTTTCACAACTTCACAACTAATTTTTAGTAATTAAACAAATTGTTTTATTATTTTCACAAAAAACAGCTGTTTAAATCTTTTATTGCTACCCTCCTGCCTTAATGCACTGCTCAAGAATTTTTACTTGAGGCTAAACAAAAGTATTTTTCTATCTGTACAGAAAAAGGCCTCACAGAGGATCTTTTGTTCCCAGAAGAGTTAATTAACTGTCAGTCTGCCATCAATACACAATAATCTTCACAAGATAATTTCAGTGTGTATAATGCACGCAGCATAGTTCAAAACAAATTTTAGGATGTTTCACACAATAAATTCCCTCAGCTAGATTGGTACTAGTGTTTATTTTCAGTTTAAATTGAGTTCAACTGAAAGGTTTTATAGTCTGAAAAGTCCTAACAATTATTTCAATTATTTTGTGAATATTTAACATCAATCAAATTGTTGTCTGGTGGCTTGGGGTACTATGTCTTTTGTACAGAAAACTCTGGTGGAGTTAAAGCTGCAATAGTTTGTCACAGTGAAAAGGCTTTCTTTTTCCTCTTTTCCTTCTTCTGCAGATCCATTATTGCAGAACCTGGATGTTCCTCAAATCATGATTTAAATTAGACTGGACTTACTGAAACAACATGGTTTTACCTTCATGCTATTATAGAGACATTTTAATACTGAAGCTGACCTGCAAGTGGTGTGTGTGTATGCTTCTACATCTAGGACAGAGACAGATGAATTGAAAAAATTAAATCAGTGGTAAATTCTTATTAAAGAAAGTTCTTCCAGTTTCCTTTGGCAAATTATACAGCATTAAAATCGTTGGATGAGGTTTCCCCAGACATTTTTCCAGGGTAGTATTACTGAAGATTTGAAACGTGGCTATGTTTCTTCCCATGTGTAGCAGTGAAATACAGACACATTAATGTGTAGGAAACATGGTGTATTTTCCACACTGGTGGAAAACTTCTGGAGATAATGTGCGGCATCTTGTAAATCTTCGTTAATTTTGATAGTGCTAAACAGTCTTGCTTACAGCTCTGCCACTTTTAGGATAATTGGTGGCTGATGACACCTTGCTGAAATCCCACTGAGAGCTGAACTTTTCAAGTGTCTAATAATATAGATGATTATATGACATTCTATACACTTACATTAATTTAAGTTAATCACAAATCATGTCAGCTCATTCATCTAAGACCTTAACCACACTGGTAAGACTGCAAATTTTCCTAGTGAAATGACTGACTGATTTGCTCTATAGGACCAGTTTGTTTCACAGTCTCTTTGTATAGGTCAGCTCTCAATAAGCCCATTGTTGCACTGCTGTGACTTCAGGAAGCTTCATTCTCTGCTTAAAGAAATTATCCCAAATTTATTCCTGGTATTATTAAAAAGTGTAGCAAAATGATACTTACTCCACACTAGATGTGCTCTGCAAGGCAGCAGTAGCAGTTTTCCTTTGTTGATTTTTGTGCATCTTTTATGCCTCCAACCCAAATCTACTGCAGAGGGAGTGTGCACTGCTTTGGCTCTATCACTGTGTCCTGGTTTGTGGTGCTAGTGCCCTGTCTTCTACACCTACCACTGCAGGCAAACTCTAGGAGGGTTTTCTATTCCTACAGTTAGTGCTCCATTTACAGTACAGGAATGAAATCTTGTTGAGCAATTTCATTACAAACAAAAAGCATGTTAAAATAACACCTCTTTGGAGCAAGCAGGGCATATTCAAATGCATACAATTATCTGCTGTAAGAATGAATTCTATGGCTCTGTTTAATTTAAGTTAAATCAGTTTCTTCAATACTTCTGTATTTCAGGTTTCCCAGTGTCCTGACAGTTACTGTAGATTCTTTTCATGTCTGTCCACTTCTTCCCTTCAGTTCTTTTCTGCTCTCTACCTATGTCACATCTTTGGATGTCTGAACATAATCCTACAAAAAATTCTGCAATGAGAAGTTGGATTTCTTCCCTTTTCCCCCTGTGTATTTGTATAGAGCAGCACTTTATCTTTATGAGGTTTGGGGTTTGGCCTCATTTCTCAGTTTTTGTAAGGAGTCATAATGAATACAGTTTTCTCTCAGTTCCTACTTCCTGAGTCCAAATAATGTTTGAAACCATGGATCAACATCAGATCTAACAGAGTGGTAGATGTTTCCAGAATAATGAAGTTCTTAAGCATTTTGTGAAAACAGGTCTTCGGGAAGAGCTAAAAAGTCGTGTAAATGTTCTCAGCAAGGGTTTCAGCTGAAGGAAGAGCCGCAGTGGGAATCCAAAAATAAACCCGGGAAATTGTGTCCTTTTAAATGTCTTAAATTAAAATAAAAATACATGAAAGAGCAGGCTGCTTTTACCTTAATCAGCTTCATAAAATGCACATTGCTGCTGTAGAAAAGGACATAATTAAACAAAGCTTGTACTAGCGGGCTGTAGTTAAATTTCAGGATGCAAAGCTTTGGCTTCTACCTAGATCAGTGTTATTTCCAGGCTGGATAAATAGAAACCGAAGTGCCAGCCTGTGCTTTCATCCTATGGCTTTTTTCCATACTTCATAGGGCCATGTCAGTGAACTCTTTGGACATGAGAGCCTAGACCTAGTACTTCATTTTACTTTCTATGAAAAGTCCTGCTGGAAGGTAAAGGACGAGAAAACCATGCTTACAGTAGCTTGAGTTTCTGAGAAAAAAACTCCGTGGCTTATGTTACTTGGAATTTTCCTTCAAGGCCAGTAGCAATTTGTTTTATTGAAGAAAGGGTGCAAGTTTATTGCACTGACATGATTCAAACAGCAAGTGATGCCAAGTCATGGATTTCCCCCGTGCATAAATATTTCTGGTGACTGAGTCTGGGTTGTAGTCATAATACTCCAGTTCATTCAGATACAGTGCAATTAACTGTTAAGATTCATAAGTCATGGGAAGGCATATTTGTTAGGACAGAGCAAATACTACACAAGCAATGGAAAGCCCATACAAACTAATTCAGACTATACTGATATTTAAGAGACTTACAAATCACTTTCTTGTGAACTTAGCATTACTAGTGATCAAAGATTGGTTATTACGTGATTTATGGATGTGCAAGATAAATCAGTTTAAATTAGGTAAATAGCTGAATAAATCTGTGTGTTGGAAGACGTATGCTCTGCCAGTGGAATAAGGTCAATTTGTATTGGTTTATCATCTACCTTTAAAAAAACCCCAGAAAATATTATGTGATCCTCTAGAACCTCCAAACTTTTACATTTTTATTTTTAAGGTAGGCGTAAAATATCTTTAGCTTCCCATTGCAAAAATGTAGACACAGTATGGATCGTTATAAACCAGGACTGGACAAAATAGTTTCTGAGTAACTGCTATTTTGGTGGAATTACTTACTGGAGTGAGTGCATATGGATGGTGATCCAGACAATCACATCTTGGTAAAGTTAACTTTTGGACGAAGAAGTGGCATGAGGCCAGAGCTCTGCTTAAGTCCCATTTAGATCATTGATGTAAGAAGTTGAAGAAACTTGAAAGGTTCAGAAGACTTCTGCTGCTTCCATGCCTGGAGATGAGTTTCACTTTCTGTGAGAAAGGCACAAATTTGTCCTTCAGTTACTAAATTGAACTAAATATACCTGTATAGTAATGAAAGCCATACCAAAAATTTTGAACACAAGCAAACTTGATGCCAGTGGTTTGTTTCATCAGTCACTACTTCCTGTAGAGTTATCGTTTATCTTGTAAAATCAGATGAAGAATCTGTCTGCGATTTTTGTTTGGGTCTTCCATTCCGTTTATACTCTTACCTAAATGCTTTCACGCGGTTCTCAATCTTGCAGAAAGCAGTGTTTTGTCTGCTAAAAGCAGGGGGACAGATCACGTATTTATTTGTGTGCTGAGATTTAAGACAAATTTAGGAACCCTCATGTTCCTTTTTACCCTTTCACTGCTCTCTTTCCTGTTGGCAATGACAACAGGCTTATTGCATCTTCTGGTGAACACACTGCACATTTCTCATAAAGACTTCCTGTGTGATCTCCCCTGCATGGTCATCTGTCTGTGGACATCCTTCCCTGCAAATTTAAAGCCTGTCCAGTTCAAATGAGCTGCAGGATGGGAATTTGCAGGAAGTTGCTGCAGGTAAAATGACTCTGTGGTCTTGATCCTGCAGAATCCAATCTGCTAGGAAATGAGTTTTGTATATTAATTTCTCTCTGGAATTTACTTAGTGTAGTATTTGAATTGTTATATAAAATGTGGTTGCTCTAAGCAGGCCAGAAGTATGGCTAAAATAAGACCGTGAGCTTTGGGAATTTACGTTACTGAGGCATGAGCTGTGCTGAGACAGACATAGTCTCTTTTAGACTTCCTGGGAATGAGAACCTGATTCCCTCCAGTCCGTGCAAGGCGGATATTGCTGTATGAGAAAGCACATCACAATTTAGATTTCATGGGCTTACTAGGGTCATTGTACAGCAATAAGACACTTTTCAATGATTTCCAGTCTGTGTTAAAGTTTTTCATTCTATCTAATGTAGTGTAGGCTAGCTGCAGAATTCATGAATATTTTACACTGTGAGATAAGGAGTCTGCAAGAAAAAGATCCTTTTCATTTTCCTTAAACAGGGTTCGCCTCCTTGCCTCTTCTCTTCCTTTGGGTGAAGAAACACCTGTCAGCTGCTTAGAAAACTTTGTGAATCTGTTTAAGTGGCTCTACATTTGCAAAGTGTGCTACCTAGAGTGTTAAAAATTAAGTTGTCAGGGAAAGAAATCCTATCACTTGAATAGAGTGAGGGAAGTACTGAAAAGATACAGACACACAGTGGGAATGGAAATACCTGGGAGCTTATGTGGGAGCAATACTGAAATGGGTGAAAAGGCTGAGCCTCAGTGAGTTCCACAGTGTTTTAAGAGCTTGTCTATCCCCCCTGTCTTTTTTAGATAGCCAGTTCTCTTTGGTGATGTACACAGCACTGCTGGAAAAGGCAGGTAGAAAAAACATCAAAACCCAGATTATAAAATCTCAGCTAAGGGCATGGCATGCCCATGATTAAAATCTTGAATGTCTGAACAAAAGCAATCCCAACACAGTGTTTGGCACTTGGCTTTTTCCTGATTTTTTTTACAGCTTTTGTACGTTGTTACTTGCCCAAGTTTAAGCTGCTTGCTTTCTTGTACAGCACAAAACATCAGGAAGGCACTCTGTCTTTTTGTGTGATGTGCAAGAGTGCTTCAGCCCACAGAGAGCCTAGCTGGGAATTCACCACACGGTGAGGGCTAGAAATGCTTACAGCATCTTGTTGGGACAGTTGTTGTCCTGGCTGTGGACTTCCCTTGTACCGTATGAGTAAAGGTGACTTTGTAAATTGTTAAATTATGACGTGTTAGAAGTGAAGACAAACAGAATTGACTGCTGAAAATACTCTAGTTACAGTACCTACAAATATGTTATTTTCTCCTCCCTTTGGGTATTCATCCCAAATTACAGAGTTGCCTGCGCACAGACTGAGGGGCAGAACTCAGTTATTCCAAGAGCACTGGACATTTTCAGTCTACATCTACTCCCGCTGTCTTTTTTTTTTTTTTTTTTTTTTTTTTACCTTAATTGTGGGTCCAGAGTTACTTTTTCTTACCTCTCGGTAATCCTCATAGGTGTGTCCTGGATACTAAAGTTCACTATGCATATTTCTTTGTGGAGAGAAACCCGCAGCTGATTATTATGGGGCTTTCCCCTCAGAGGGGATCAATATCAGTCCTGTGCAGTGAAGTAATCACTAGCACACCTTGCATGTCGCCACGGCACATCATTTGTAGTGAACGTTATTCTAGACAGTAAGCAGAGCTGGATGGAAATTTGAAGGGAACAATTCTCCAGTAAAAAATAAAAGTATTTAAAATTGAAAATTGTAGCAAAAAGGTGGGGTTTTTTTCTTTATGTATTATTACTAACATCACTTGTGATTGAATAATGATAGCAGCTACATTCTCTCCCTTGCAGAGTTTCCTTATGTTAATCTACTCTTTTCATATTTTTCACTTTTGGAAAATTTACAGGCTAACAAAATTCGGAAATATAATGGAAAATGTTCATTGAAGTAATGCATTTTAATGCTCTGAACGGAAAAAGAGTAAGGAAAATAGTGGTGAAAAAATTTAGTAAATTCTATGAATTTGAAAAATGTCAAAGAATGTTTTTTTTTAAAAAAAGCCGTAGATAACACTGTGACTCCTAAAAAACACAAATAGTCAGGTTGCTAGATTTTTCATAAAGTTATTTTCTTTTTGCAGCTGAGTAGAGGGCTTACAATTTTTGTCATAGTGGGTAGTTAGATAACCGTAACAGAAATGAACTGGATTTGTTTTCTTCAGTATCATTACTTATGTTTAGAACCCTTTAAGAATTATCTGTGTTCATTAAAACTTTCCATGATCTTAGTTTTCTTTCTCTGATGGAAGAGATCATCTAAGAAATGGTACTTTTTTAGAATAGTGACTGTATGATAGATCTAGCTTTTTTCAGAGGACTGAAAAAAGTTCATAGCACTGAAGTATGAAGGGGGGTGGGTGTGGGGAAGAGGGGGTGGAATGCCTGGACTTGGTTCTGCTCTTTAGAAGCCTAAATTTAATTTCATAATCTCTATACTGTTGCTGGTCCTGGTGCAAAGAGCAGTTTCTTCTGACATTCTGACCATCTGGATGTTCCTGAGTTTTACTTCCATTTTTTTTTTTTTTAAATACATCTTATTTTGTTGGTGTTGTTATTGTTGTT
>NW_010405494.1:0-1584 GCF_000710305.1 Buceros rhinoceros silvestris | reverse complement strand
GGGGATGTTGGGGACATCAGGGGGACATTGAGAGGCTATTGGGGACATCGTGGAGACATTGGGGACATCGTGGGGACACTGAGGACATTTTGGGGACATTAGGGACATTGGAGATATTTGGGACATCGGGGGGATATTGAGGGGATATTGGGGGACTTTGGGGACATTGGGGGGACATTGGGGACATTGTGGACATTGAGGGGACATTGCGGGGATATTGGGAACATTGGGGACATTGAGGGGACACTGGGGACATTGAGAACATCAGGGACATCGTCGGGACTTCAGGGACATTGGGGACATTGAGGGGACGTTGGGGGGACATTTGAGACATTGGGGACATCGGGGGGACATCAGGGACATTGGAGACATTGGGGACATCTTGGGGACATTGAGGACATTTTGGGGACATTAGGGACATTGTGGGGATATTGGGGGACTTTGGGGACATCGGGGTGACAGTGGGGACATTGGGGACATTGTGGGGACATTGCGGGGACATTGGGGACATCAGGGGAACATTGGGCATATTGGGGACATTGAGAACATCAGGGACATCGTGGTGACTTCAGGGACATTGGGGACATCAAGGGGACATCGGGGGGACATCAGGGACATTGGAGACATTGGGGACATCGGGACATTGGGGGGACATTGCAGGGACATCACGGGGACATTGGGGATATTGGGGACATTGTGGAGACATTGGGGACATCTTGGGGACATTGAGGACATTTTGGGGACATTAGGGACATTGTGGGGATATTGGGGGACTTTGGGGACATCGGGGTGACAGTGGGGACATTGGGGACATTGTGGGGACATTGCGGGGACATTGGGGACATCAGGGGAACATTGGGCATATTGGGGACATTGAGAACATCAGGGACATCGTGGTGACTTCAGGGACATTGGGGACATCAAGGGGACATCGGGGGGACATCAGGGACATTGGAGACATTGGAGACACCGGGGACATTGGGGAGACATCGTGGACATCATGGGGACATTGAGGACATTTTGGGGACATTAGGGACATTGAGGGGACATTGGGGACATTGAGACATCAGGGACATCGGGGGACACTGGGGACACATTGGGGATATTGGGGACATTGTGGGGACATTGGGCACATTTGGGACATTGGGGACATCGGGGACATTGCAGGGACATCGTGGGAACATTGGGGATATTGGGGACATTGAGACATTGGGGACATTTAGGGGACTTTGGGGACATTGAGGGGACTTTGGGGACATTGGGGCCATCAGGGGAACATTGGGGGTGTTGTGGGGACATCGGGGACATTGGGGACATCGCAGGGACATTGGGGACATTGGGGCCATCGCGGGGACATCGGGGACACAAATGCCACCACCACTTTTGGGGACAAACCCCTTTATTCGGTGCTTTGTCCTCGTCGGGCTCCGGCGCCGCGTCACTGCGTCTTCTGGGGGGGGGAGGGGACACGCCCGAGTGAGGCTTGGGGACACCTGGGGACACTTGGGGACACTTGGGGACAGGGGTGGGGACGTTACCTTGGTGTCCTGGTGCGGGCCTGGGGCTGCGGGCGAGAGTTGGGGT
>NW_010405493.1:2053-2934 GCF_000710305.1 Buceros rhinoceros silvestris | reverse complement strand
GCACAAGCTCCGCCGACCCACGCCAGTGCTCCACACACGCCGGGCAGGTCTACCAGGGAGCCGGCAAGGGACGGCCCCGTGCCTTCAGCACCGACACCTGGAGGCCAGGTCTACCCCAAAGAGGTGTCCGGGCTGGACGGCCCTTTCTGCTCCGCCTGGCAGCGCCAACGGGAGGCCCAGTCTACCCCGCCAAGGACGGCTCTCAAGCCCAGCACAAGCCAGGGGCTGAATGTCCTGGTGTGAGGGAGAACAGAACTAGTTCTGGTCCGAGAGTTTCCCTTCCAGCTCAGTCTCTTCACACTAACTGCACTCTCTGAAGCCCGTTCTCCCCCGCCAAGGACGGCTCCCAAGCCCAGCACAAGCCAGGGGCTGAATGTCCTGGTGTGAGGGAGAACAGAACTCGTTCTGGTCCGAGAGTTTCCTTTCCAGCTCAGTCTCTTCACACTAACTGCACTCTCTGAAGGTCACGGCCTATTTGTGCAGTGTTTGCTTTGAGAACTCGTTAACGTTGGACAGTCCCGTTCTGTTCCCTTGTAAATATAAGTCTGTACAACAGAGATACGAAAACCTTGACAGTCTGGGAAAGGAGTGAGAAAAATCTCAACTACAAGTCTACGGTCTGAGAAGGAGACAGAAGAGACAAAACAGAAGAGAAAGGGCGAGCTGAGTTGTTCGGAGACTGATAACAACACACTCTGGTAACACCGGTTCTGTGCCAGTCATTCACCGTATATTGTAGAGTTCCCATGAAAATCTTCACATGCAATTTCTTTGGCAACCAGTAGGACACGACAGAGTCCTCGAAACTATTGAGGCCACATATGCCAGCCGCCCTGACTTAAAGGACAATCCGATAAAAGGGGCGGAAAATTGGTTGACAC
>NW_010405493.1:613-1489 GCF_000710305.1 Buceros rhinoceros silvestris | reverse complement strand
AGAATCAGGACCTCTACCTCCGAATACATCTGCTCAGAAGGCTGAGATTATAGCCCTCACAAGGGCCCTGGAATTGGCAAAAGGACTGAGGGTGAACATGTATACGGACTCCAAGTATGCCTTTGGAGTAATACATGCTCACGGAGCTATCTGGAAGGAAAGAGGTTTATTAACCTCGCAAGGACAAACTATCAAACACGCACAGGAAATTTTGGGACTGTTGCAAGCTGTCCAGTTACCGACCGAAGTCGCAGTGCTGCATGTGAAGGCACACCGAAAGGAGGAAACAGCCATAGAAAAAGGCGATGCTCTGGCAGACAGGGAAGCAAAAGAGGCCGCAAAACGTAAGTATGTGATTGAAGGGAGCCTAATACCGGATAGAAATCTTCTGCCAGAAGGGCCTCCCAGGTATGACAAGGAAGATCAAAAATTGACTGGGGATTTGGGAGGGGAAATTAACCAGGAGGGCTGGGCAGTAACCCCCACGGGGAAAGTCATCATACCCTCCCGTCTGCTTTGGTCACTAGTGCAGCAGGAGCATAGAAAAAGACATTGGGGAATTGAAGTTCTATACAAAGACTTAACTAAAGATGTTAGAGCAAGGAATTTATATACTACTGTCCGGTTGGTAACCCAGCAGTGTGACCTCTGCCTGCAGACCACCCCAAAGGTGGGAAGGAAAAAGGGACCTGGACAAATTCTAAAGGGAAATGAGCCTGCAGTGACCTGGCAAATTGATTTTACAGAGCTCCCAAGAAAAGGGGGGTATCGGTAGTTGTTAGTAATGACTGACACATTTTCTGGATGGCCAGAAGCATTTGCCACCAGAACCAACAAAGCCCGTGAGGTTACTAGAATACTAATCCAGGAAATAAT
>NW_010405493.1:0-294 GCF_000710305.1 Buceros rhinoceros silvestris | reverse complement strand
AAAGCAGCAAATTGTGCGGTTGGGCCAGGAGGGCAGAGCAAATTTGTCTCAATCTCTACCACTGGCTTTGTTGCGAATAAGGTCTCGTCCTCGAGCAAAAGAAGGCAGAAGTCCTTTCGAAATTTTGTATGGCCGACCATATAGTGTACAAAAGGGAATGACTGATAAATCAGGGGAAGTTATGATATCGGAGTATATGGCAGCCTTGGGGAAACAACTAAACAAGATCAGAAAGAGGGTCCTGGATGTTCGGGGTAGAAAGTTGGACGCCCCTGTATCCATGCATCAGAACAA
>NW_010405492.1:12544-16911 GCF_000710305.1 Buceros rhinoceros silvestris | reverse complement strand
TGCTGCGTCCTCCGCAGCTGATGCTTTTTCATCTCCCCCTGTGCGGCAGGCGGGGGGCAGGCACCAGAGCACTTGTCGTGCTCCACAGGCCCAGAAGCTCGGTGGGGTGGGTTTTGGAAGGAGGGTGCTTGTCACTGACATGTGTCCTGCGCTGGAAAATACAACTCCTTCTTTCTTCTTTTGGGTGTGTTTGGTCGTGATCTCCACTCACCCAGTTCTCCCTTCTCAGGACACAGGGACTGCTCGGCCTGTGCTCCTGCTGCTGCTTTCGGCAGCTCGGAGACCTTCCCTGCCAGCCTGCCAAGGGGAGTGGTGGTGTGTTTTCAAGCTCACCTGAAGAATGCATCAGCCTGCTCCTTGGAATGTGGGGCACGCTGACATCGGATGTCTTTGTACCTGGAGATTTTCAGGTTTGATTTTATATTTCAATTGCAGGTTCAAATGACTTACAATGTAAACTGAAGGTGTGGATGTAAAAACTAAATACAAATTTTAAAGGTAAAATATGAATTTAAAATTGAAATATAAAATTTGAATGTAAAATCGCAACAAAAAATGACATTCTAAAATTTCAACGTAAAATGACGTAATATGGAAACATAAAATGTAGACGTAAAATTAAGTATAACATGACATAAAAATGAAAAGTAGAATATGATAAAATCGAAATGTATAATCAAAGTAAAAAATCACAGCATAAAATCCCCAAAATGTAAAACTGCGTGAACAGTGCCTGGTTTCTGAGCTGTAGGAAGACCACTGTTAGATGCTCAGTGCAACAGCACCCTCTACGTCCTATGACTTTAAACGCATTAAGAACATCCCTTGCTCTAAGGTGAGCTGCATCAGGTGACAATATTATTGATACACCTTTGGGGTATGTACTGGCCTTCAGTCTGACCTCCAAGGGTACACTAAGATTAAAAGGCAATGATCAAAATAAGAGTAATCAAAGGCACGGGGAACAGAGTAAATAGGAGCGTGAGCTCATCACCGGGCGCCTGCTATTTGTCTGTGTTTCGGAAAAACACAGACACAAAGGAATCATGACAATGTAATTCATGATGACTTCAGTAAAGGATTTGGTATAATGTTTTGTGAAAAGTTACTGATTTAGAGAAGATGGGAAGTAGTACGGGCGCTTGGACAAAGAGTCAAACAAGACACAGTGGAGGGTTTTGCCGAAATGAAAACAGGCTGCTGGAGGACGGATCCTTGAGGACTTTGCTGTGTACAGCAGCCATTATCAGGAGGGGAGTTGGGGGTGGCGGGGGAGGCGGAAGGAGGCAGATGTATTTCTAGGCTATATAGACATATCATTTATAAGACATATCATTTCTGCAGAAATAAGGAGTATTAAGGTACTTCGCCTTTGTACAAAACATTACTAAAATTGTCTCTAAAACAGTGTGTCATTATGGTCAGATACTGTTTTTTTGAAAACAACAGTGCAACATCAGTTTGGAACAATGAAAGAAAATGTTTAGTAGGAAAAGAGGAAAAATAGGAAACTTGTTTTCTTGGAGGGGAGCAAAGGCATTGTCTCAGTTTTTGATTATATTGTAAAATTTAAATCTTCATATTTAAATAAGTGATCCTATTTACGAAAAGCTCTGTAGGATATTTTTTTTTTAGTAGACAACACTTTCTTTTTCTTTTACTCTGAACTGCTCCAAATAAGAATTTTCAAAATTTACCATGAAGTTAATGTGGGGAAATCAAGTTCATTGTTACTCCCTCTTTGTGAAGTTAGCATTTCACTTCCTTACACTGTGGGGTTTTTTGGTGGAGAGAGTACAGAGCAAAATCTTATGGCCATAAAAAGTGCAAAGAAGCATGGAAGTTTTCAGCTAATCATTTTGAGCCACTGATTTTTCTTACAGGTAGTAGAAGAACTCTTCAAACAGAGCAGCTGTAACTGCTGCTGGTGTTTTCTTCTCTACTGATACCTTTACCATAAGCGGAGCTTTTTATTGAAGGATAAATAGCAAGGCTTTCTCTTGTGTAAAGCAATATTCTGTCACCAGTGGTACTCTAAAGTGATCCAGCTCTTCAAAAGTTCGTTGCCTGTATTTTCATCTTTGTGGACACAACTAAATAAGGTACTAGGCTTAAAGTTCTACTGCTCTAGCCTTGATACTATTTCTTTGGTATATGGGCTTTTGTTGGCATAATTTTTTTGAAAGGGAAAGGTGTAATCTGCAGCATTCTGAAGAACTTCTACACTTGTGTATTTCCAGTCACATTAGGGCTTATCTCAACGTAATTATTTCAATGTACAAAATTTCTCTATTTAAACTGCATTTCGGTAATTGCTCTCCCTGTGCCTGTGTGAGGGATGCAGTGGCTGCACATTTTTTTTTGTTTGCCAGTCTCCAGAAGGGATGTATTTGTTCTTGTACTGATGAGAAGTAGCAGTCAGAAAGGTTTTGTCATTTCATGCAGAGCTGGATGCTGTCAGAATCTCCACCTCCACTGCTATGGGGTTGCTCCATTCCCAGTGAGGTCAGAAGTACAGCAGTTTTGAAGACAGGGTGGTTATTTAGAATAACTGTTGGCAGACCCTATGGAGAAGAACTTCGGCAACACTCACAGTATTTGTTTGCCCAGTCTTCATTAACTCCTGCATTATTTCTGAATGCCATCTGATTATTTTTTTTCCAATTTTTTAAGCAGATTTTATACACGCTATGCATTTTGAATCCAAGCTTCAGAGTTTTTGCTCATTTTGCTAGCCATGTTCTGTCTGATCAATGTGCTTCAAACTGTTTCATTACAGACTTTAAGAGTATTTTTAGGGTAAGCTCACAAGGTGGTGCTGTATGGTTTTCCATGCCAGAGTTGGCTTAAATACTGCCTGATGCTTTAAAATTTCAGTAGACCAGCTTCTACCTGGGTTTTCCTGGTATTTTTATTATGGTTTGTTTTGGGTTTTCTTTTTCTTGGAGCAGAAGCCTCTGGGAATTGTTTGTTGATACAGATCTATGAGGAAAGGGGTGAACTCTGACAGCCTCTGAAGTGGTGTATAAGAAAAACTGAGTCAGGTGGTGTTTGGGATACATCCAGAAAACTACACTGATTTCTCCTCTCTAGACATGCTCCAAGCACATACTTAGTAATTGCTTATTAGCGTTTCTTTGAAGGAAAGCATTACACTGAATAACTGCACAGTGGAACTTTGCAATCCAGCCATGCAGAAATGCCCTGCACGTTTGGATGGCTTTAAGGGCTGAAATTTTATATGGAAAAAAGGTGGACAGATTTGAGGTTAAAGCCCTATAAGCCAAATATATTTAATTGAGGAAGCAAAGAATTTGGGAGCTCTGACCACTGGGGTCACAGGGAAAACAAAAGCGAAAGATTTAATTCCCTACAACACATTCATATTTTGAGAACTCTTTTCCATTCCTCTCCCATTAGTTAAGTTTTAAGAGTTTCATTCCCTGTGTTTCTTTCCAGGTAGTTTCATTCCACTTGTAACTTCTTTAATCATTTTCTCACCACTGCCTCTATGCCTTCCAGCTCATTTGGTTTGTTGTGTGCTAACAACTACTCTGAGATATTCTAGTATTACGAGAGTCAGGCACATATCTTGCTCTTTCAAAAAGGGAAGGGGTCACACCCACTTGCATATACAAAGGACATTAAATTCCATTTATAATTTGTATTGCATTAATATAAATCTATGACAGCTTATGTCATATTTTACACTTTCATTATATTAAGTTACAGTTACAGTAGCAAAACAGCATGATAGGGAACCTGCTTTTTTAAACTCTTCAGAAAAGGAAGAAGTTTCTACATCTACAAATAAGAGGAAGCATACAAAGATGTTGAGTGCTCTGTGTTTACTAAAGCAGCAGTGACTGACTGACAAATGTCCTTCCAGCGTGGAGATGCTGTGTGGCAGGTTCATCGAGAGGTGTGGACAGAACTTGTCCATTGATAGCTTTGCTTTCCAACGGAATAAACAAAACACTTTGGTCTAAATTTCACCTTCTTTTGGAACATCTTCTGTGTACAATATTTGGGGTTTTTTCCCCCCCAAGAACACCTAAGGGAAGAACAGCTGATTTTATCTGTATTTTCCATAAGAACAACTATAACTCTTCCAGTAATACATAATCTGTGTTGATACCAACACAGTATCAGATCAGATTGGACCCTTTTTTTGTGATGGATTCTTTAGAACAAGTTGTGGATGTGTTTGAGATTGATCATACTAATAAGTGCTCCAATGGATGTGGATTTTTTTTAAGACCAGGGCTATGCTGCTTTCTGAAGGGTGATTTTTACAACTCTGTACTGCCTAGGTTTGGGTGGTATCTTTTACACTTACTAAACACTCTGGCTCATGGAGACTGAGG
>NW_010405492.1:2435-12427 GCF_000710305.1 Buceros rhinoceros silvestris | reverse complement strand
GGGAAAGAGGCTTATCCCATGCCAAATCATTCAGAAACCTGCACCTGTTTTGTGCTGGTTACAGATCCATGTCTTCCGACAGGCCTGTCTGCTCTCAGGAAAGACAACCTATACAGCAGCACCAGGCACAAGTGTGCCCGCAGAGCACCTCTATTTCTACCTGGTTCCCCAACATGTCATGAGGAGCGAGTTATGAGCAGTGCCTTCACCTGCTGGTTGCTGTGCTTCTGTTTCTTGTCTTTAGGAGAAACACAAGCCTAGCTCTGAGAAGCATTCCCAGCAAGTTTCAGTTCCTACAACCCTTTTTCCAGGAAGTAAATCAGCTTCCAGTCTCATCTGGAGGCACTGCAGTTCTGTGCTGATCCCTCTTGGGACCACTAGCCAAATATTTCAGTTTGGTGATCAGAGTAATTAAGAGTAAAGAAGTCATCTTTGCTTTGGGCTACAATAAACAACTGTTGATTTAATTTTGTCACTGAATAAACAGAAATGGCCCTGAAGAAATGTTCTGGGCTCAATAAAAGTTCAGAGGCAATATGCTCTTAGAAATGAATACCCTCTGACCAAACTGCAGGTTATACCTGCAAAATGAAACCTGGAATACTTTTTTGAAGTCAATATTAGTTAGAGGAGTAGCACCAGCCTAAAACATTATCCAAAACACTTTTTTATCAGTGCATGAACATGTTGTAATATCGACTAGATATGTTTAAACAGCCTTGCAGAGGTACCTTCCTGTACTTTGTCTTTGAGCATGGGTCAGCAAGGAGAATCAATGAAAACACTAGAGCTGTTGACCAAAGATAAAACTCATGAGAAATTATGTGGGAGAACAAAGATTAACTTAAGGTTTTAAAAAAGAAATACTAGAAGATAAATTTATTTTAAAATTACTGTCTTTAGAAACTGAGCATGATTGTAACAAAATCTAATTCAATCATAAAATGACTGAAATTTGTTAAAATATGTAAAAAACTTTAGTTAATTGTTCTATAAAAGGGTTTATGAAAAAAGTTATATTGCTTTTTCATTCTGACTTCTGTTATACTTTTCCTGCTATATTTATTCTAATATCATTTCTGAAATAGGAAAAAATAATTTAACGCAGGGTGCAGTCTTTCAGATTCCAATCGTGATCTTTTAAATAAGAAATTATTTCAGCTTTATAAAAAAAAAAAGCTGAGGAAAATTCATTCACTGTAATTTCCCATTTTTCTATGAAAAATTAAAAGCAAACGGAACAATAAAACACTTTATAAAGATATCAGTTTTAAACCACCTATTTTTACTAAATTTTTTATTTAAAAATGTGTTTATCTAAATACCGTAATTGTTTTTATTTTTCAGCCTTTTCAGTATTCAAAGTAATCGCTGCCTTGCACAAGTTGAGAAATAGTTTTCTGCAATGCACACCGATTGCTTGATTCTTGTTTAGTTTCAAGGGTATTTTAAGACATATTTTAACCAAAAGTGCTATGGCTATTGCTGTATTACAGAGAGTTGTTCAACCGCATATCTTAGTTCCTGTGCCCCAGGAATACCCTGGGAATAAAAATGATTTATTCCTTGGGGAGTAGTGTTCGCAGGGCCCCATCCTCTGCCACCACCAAGGAGTCAGGACAGCTGCTTTCACTTTGGAGAAGTGGACGCAGAATGAACAGGGGGCAGAAAAGTCCCCGGGGTGTAAGGCTTGTCTGTTGAAGCCAGGACAGCCTTTAGTTTCTAGTCTACGAACCATAATTATTTGACTTAATAATGCTTCTGTAGAGCAGTCCTGTTATTACTAATCCACTGGTGCTTTGAAATGTCTGACATGCATTTAGCCCTAGATGTGATCCTTCTGCATTTAAAGGTTGGGTATTCTTTATTTCTTCTATACACTCTGATCATCTGTTGTTTGAAACTGCACCCCGTTTTGTCTTGCCTTTTATTGTTCACTTAGCGAATCAAATTTCTAATTTACTCTTCACTTATTTAGGGGTGAAGCTTTGATTTAATTCCTCCCAGATTCTTCTCTTCCTCCCTTCCACCTCGCCACCTCCTATCCTCCATTTGAAAACCTTTATTTTGTTTCTAGGACATTTCCCAGTGATTATAACAAAGGCAATTTAATTTGTAGGTGAGACAAATAGTTATTAGCCTACACAGGGCTGATCACACAGATGGGACAAATGCTTGAACTCAGAAGAAAGATATTAAGAACTGCTCAGAATTCTCTGGAGGCTTTTTTTTTTTTTTGGGGGGGGGGCCTTTGGAGCATTGACTGTGAGTTGTATGCTATAGGCACCAATAATTATAGCTTACTTAATTTTGTTTTCCATATTTCAGCCTTTCACTTGATGCTTATCGCTGTTTGGTTTGGGTCAGTTTTGAAGTAGCTCATTGTAACGCAGAAATGAGAGCTCCCCTTTTGTGATTTATTGAAAAAGCCATTCCACTTAAAAAAATGACTCATGTTTTTACCAAGGACATAATTGTGTGAAGAGTTTTGATTATCTTGTCAAAGCTTGAGGGCCATTTTTAAGTAATGAAAAGAACCCTTCCAATTTTTTTTTCTTTTTTCAATCTGCTGTTAATGGCAGAATTTTCTGGATGCTAGCATAGAAGGCAATATAGCGAGAAAACTCATAAGGGCTTGATCTGTAGGCATGATTCATAAGTGAACATTTATACGTGTGTCACTCAGATGACTTTCTAGAGATTTAAATTTTTTCAATTTTTTTCTTCATTGCAGATTGCAAATTTCAAGTCAGGGGCTGTTTTCAGCAAATAGGCTTTGAATATTTAATTATTCTTATGTAGTAGCAATATTCTTATGTAGTAGCAATTGTAGCCCCAGATTAGATGAAAAAAACCCAATAAGGTTTCTATGGGGCTGTCAGGTAATACAAAGAAATTAGTATGGTATATTATGTCTGCTTGCATCTATTTGTGTGGGCATTGCTTACACAAAATAGCAAATGCATCAAGCGATGGTTTTGCAAGTGTTATGACACCTTCCAAGTGAGGCAGTTTAATAGATGAAGCCAGCTAGCCAGCTGGAAAATGGACCTGCAGCCACTGCCAGGTTTGAGGACAAGAACAGAATAGTGAGCGTGGCATGGAGAGAAAGTGGAAGAGTTTGCCAAAGCTGGCTGTTAAACTGCCTCTGCAGTGCCCTGGTGATGGAGAAGCTATATGCATGTGAGCCTCAGCCCACACTGAAGACAGAACGCTCTTGCGGAGGTTTTATCCAGAAGAGAGCTGAGTTTCCCATTGTCCCTAACAATCTGTTCATCAGGTTGTCCTAAAGTGTGGGGGCATTGTCACACAGCGAAACCTGCTGCAGAGCATGTCACTTATAACCACGTGCTTGCTAGACACATCTGTGTATGGGCATGTATGGAACATACATCTCATGCACAAATCAAATAATCTTAGGCCATGGTTACACAGTCATTAAGTAGCACAAATTGCTGCTGGAGCTGAGGAAGCAGCCTTACCCATGTCCTGCCTCTATCTTGAAAAGGAACCCATTCATGGTGCTGTAATCTTCCTGTTACCAACAGGTACAGAAGGAGGAGTGGGCGTAACTGGGATGTTCCAGAATTTGGAATGGCCATTTGCACAGAGTGCTGGGGCAGTGGTGTAATGAGAGAATCAGGTAGATGCTGTGGGTGTCGCAGGGTAGGTGAGACCACGCTTCCCAGCAGAAGCAGCTTGTGGATGGGCATTGGCTCAGGAGGCAAAGCAACCAGTTTGCAGCGTAGGTACTGCTTGACCTTGTTTGAGAGAGAACTGAAGATCTGTCGAGGCGGAAGCCTGAACCAGTGCAGGCATAAAGCAGTCTGCTCCTTAGTGCCCAGTGAAAAGACAATGTAGGTGCAATTACAATAACTTTTGCAAAACCAGAGAAGCTATCTAAGCAAGGATGATCCTCCTGTGGTGAAGTAGATCAATTACAGGTCCTTACAGGGCACGCAAGCATCTAATCTAGGAAGGAAGATCAAGGGGGAAAATTAACTTCTGTAAAATAACTGCGTTTGACAAAGGTGAAGAGGCAATGTCTTCAAAAGCCCTCTTCAGTCCATATGTCTTAGCAAATTAATGAAGGGGGTAAGGACAGAAAAAGGGCCTATCTACTAGTTTTCAAGCTTTTGGTGGGCTCTATATTTCCAGGGAGTCAGTAATTACTCTCTTTCCTGATCTACGCCAAGAGGGAACAGCAACAAGCATTTCAGAAGCTGTAAAAGATGAAGTACTCAAAGGAGTTGTTAAAAGAAAAATGTATTTCTTTACAGCTTCCAGAATTGTTATGACAGGCTTTTTTTGTGGTCCTTGCTTCTCTTTTTCTGAAGAAATTGAAAGTGAGCAGCCACTTTAAAAACGTTTCTGTCCTTCTCCCAGCCTCCCCCCAATATGTTAAATGGGTCGCTAGTTGGTGCCTCAAGAACGATGTCTAATCTGATGAGTGTTTTGAGCTGAGTGCTTTCCTCTTAAGGCTCCAACGTCCTTCTGTACAAACAAATTCAGAGGGAAGAAAGCTTCCTGATGTTGTTTTGCATTTATTTTTCACACATGCAGGTATGTTCCCGATGCATTTTTCCAGTTGTAAAGATAGCAGGATCTCCGAAGCTGTGAAGAAAGGGCCTTATGTTGGAAGTGGAGAAAAGAGAGGCTTCATTCGACTTTAAAATGGTGTTGTGAGAACAGCGTATGCTTCCTTTTATGACTGTTTTCCCTGTTCTTTAACTGCATTAGGGAGATGAGCACTGCGAACTTCACATATTCTTGTGCTCAGGGGAATTCAAAGCACCTGTTTGCTTCATGTGTTGCTCAGATGTGCTGTGTAGCACCCAACACACCAGCGTAGGACCAGGTGGAGTCCCTACTGTGCTGTCACATCTCTGGGTCAGTAAATACACTGACTGAGGAGAAGTATGCAATGCAGTGAAAATTAACTTTACAGAGGAAAATGGAGTAAATCCTGGTCTGATCTCTTGATTTTGTTTTGTCAAATTACAAAATCAATAGTGAAGTCCAAAATTATATTGCAAATCAAGAGAGAATTGGTTGTACTCCTGATGACAGGATATGTAATTTCATCTGCTGATCCGACAATCACATAGCCATAAACTTTTAATTGCTGAACTAGAGGTCAAACATTTTATAATCTAGGTATCACCCCCAAAATCTGACAATTAATACCTTTAGGTCCTTTTCCACAGTTGTTTTAAATTCACATGAACCATGTTTAAAATTAAAATTGGTATTCATGATCTTAATGCAATACTTCTTGCTGAAGAGTAGTAAAGTAGTAAAGCAGTAGAAAAAGGCTTTCCATACGCCTTTTTCGAAGAAACAATAATTAAAAAATAGATATGAAGTTCAGAAAGACTTGGATTTATTGTAATATAAAATTTATACTAGAAGAAATAATGGAGAGCAAAGTTAATGAAAGAAAAGACTAATGGTTAAAGTTGAGTGAAGCCTAATGGTTCTAATTTTAGACAGTCATTAAAGGCAAACATTTAATCTTTAGATTTGTACACCTCTTTCCTGATAAAAGTAATGGAAAATAGGTAGACCTAGCTGAGGGATGACATTTTAAAATCTATAAAACCTGCATGTGTAGAATCCCTGGGCTTGAAAAAACATGGGCAACTTCTGCCAGACAGCACAGTTTTTCACTGCACATGTAACACAGAGAAAGTAGGTTTGTTGCTTGTTTATTTTTTTTTTCCTACAGTCATATTATCAAACATTCTTAAAACAGTTCCTTTCCAAGCCAGCTCTGGGAGGAAAATTGCAAAAAATGCATCTGTAGGCACATTTGTATGTAGGTGGCAACTGACACCAACAGATAACATGAAGATGAAATAAATAACTGAATGCATATCTGAAGTTCACCTCATTTATTTTTGCATAATGATGGAGAACCTCTTTCTTATACTGCAGATCAGAAAAAGAGTGCTGCCCACTTGCCAACTGGTTAATGCAAAACATGAGATTCAGTTCCATTTCATCAGCTTATGTTTGGAAAATAAGCCCAAGCCTAGAATGGGGCATATCACCAAGGGCTACCTCAGCAAATACCGTTCTAAAGCAGCCTCTCCTGGTCTCCCTGTCACTCAAATTCTATCTAGATACCAACACCACCATTTTCAACCCACATTTTGATAAGGGGAACTTCATGGAGGTGTGTAATTGCTCATAGGGAGGTAGCTAGGACTCTGGTGAAACAAGCCTTGTAGCTTAATTCACGTATTACCTGAAGGCCCTTTTAAGTATTGCTGCAATGCTGGTTGTCCCAAGGGATCCCTGTGCTTTAGTCCACATAGTCTGGTTCATCCATAGTAAAGTGCTATGGCTTTTCCTGTAGAAAGCTGCTTTTCACAGAAAACTGAGATTTTTTTGATCCTGAACTTGAAATGTTTCTGCTGGAAACCCAAATCTCTTACCTTCCAAATATTGTTGTGCGTCCTTAAACTCTGCTTTGCCTTTCTCATCTCCCTGGAGTCCTCTGTAGGACAGGTACTGCTCATAAATACACTTCTCACGCTGCAGACAAGGAAAGATGAGGCAGGAGAGTCATATCTTCTGAGAGCTAGAGTTTAGACAAACGGCCTCCACATGGAGGGGAGTGGGAGCTTACGCAAATTGTCAGATACTTAAAAAAAAAATGTTTTTTGTTTTAGAGAAAAGTGTGATTTGAAGTAACATATATACTTTCTCTGAAACTTCTAGTGGAAAATACCCCTACTATTCTAATCATCTGTAATCCTGAATTATAACGGGAAAAAAAAGCAAGAAAATCAAAACTTAACTTTGTTGCTATCTTCTGTTCAAAACCACAAACATACCTAATAAGCATTATGATATTGGCATGCAGATAACTCTGCAAGATAGAAAACAGTTACACAAGAAACAATTAGGACCTAAAAGCTATGATTTTGTCCATGTTGCACAGGCAAGGTAGAAGTCTGCAAACTTTTCTCTCTGTAGTGAGTTAAAAAAAGAAAAAGTTAATAATATTTCATGAATCAATGGGAAAATAAACAGAACAGCTAGACAACATCTAGAAACCAGTGAGGTGTAAATGGCAACAGACATCTTCCATTTTTCAGTGAGAAATACAACTCACTGAAAGAGGCTGGAGGAAAGAAAAAGAGGAAAGCAAGTGACATCTCTTTTTTAAGTCTCCTCATTCTCCTTTTCATCAATAAGGAGTGAAGCAGAGCTAAGTGCCTCAATATAGTCCTTATTCTGAACTTGTGAATTACTAATCACACCCCTCAAGAGAAAGTGGCGTGTTTCTTTTCATAGCATACTGTTTGATTCTTTGCCTCCTAACTGCCTAAGATGCAAGGCCTTTTTTTCAAAACAAAAAGTGATTGCTGCAAAAGGTGCTTTAATAAGCTGCTGTGCCTTGTAATTGACACTGTTTCTACGGTTCAGTGGTAAATAGGCTGCTCTTAACACCTACCTGATAATGGATCTACTGATTTCATGGGTATATTAAAAATCTAGCATGTTGAGAAAGGTATTTCTCTTCATATATAAAACTAGCCAATAGGAACTTTACAAAAGTTAGATGATTCATTAAAACCCTAAAGACTGGAAGAATTTCAAGGCTTCCAGGAGGTTTCATCTTCGGTCCTTATACAATCTCTCTTGTTTATCTTGTTGTCGTACATCCCCTCACCACCCCTGCCCCCTCTGAAGAGTGACTCTTTTAGCTGTATCAGTGACCTGATCTGACTCATTTCATGGCCATGTGTTAGTGCTGACACAGAAGCTGTCCCAAGTGCAGGGGTAGAACCATCCTCTTCAGTGGCAGCTTTCTACAACTACCTGAAAGGAGCTTGTAGCGAGGGGGGGATCTCCCTCTTCTCCCAAGTAACAAGCAATAGGATGAGAGGAAATGGCCTCAAATTGCTCCAGGAGAGATTCTGAACTCTTCTGAGGGCACTCCCCATTCACTTCCCGCAGGACCTCTGCTCAGGGCATCAGTGACTTTTGGCAGAATGTTTGAAGAGAATTAGATTAAATTTACATTTTGCTTAACAGCAACTGATCTTACATGTTTGACTTGGTATTCCTTTGTAAATACATTGAATTAAAATTTGCTGTTGATATAGACCAAACTTCTAATGTCTCTGTGCTCTGCCCTGAGAATCTGTCGGTATGGGACTGACACATGAAGAATTACTATTTTAGGATGTTTGACCGGGGCTGGACATTTGCAAGATTTTATCAACTGGGGAGTATTTACAAACTGATATAGGAGGGAACACAGCAGATTCAGCAAACGGTGAATTGACCTTCTGCCACAGCTTTGCCCAAAGAGTCTCCCAAGAACCTAAACTACAGTGTGTATGTGATTGGTTCTTCTATATTTATGTATACCCTAAAAATTTTTGTTTAATGAGTTCCCTGTAAAACCGCCACATACATACAGCTATACATAAATCTATACGTGTGTGTATGTGCTTGTATATAGGTATATATACAACCCTCCCCCACACTCCCCCCCCAAAAAACCCAAGAAAAGATATATTTTTGTCTTTGCAATATTAGTTGCTGTTTTATCAAAATAATATTTTCAGTATAAGGCTTGTTAAATATTTGCCCTAAACTTAGTTTCTTCTTTTTAACCTCCATGAAATAATTATGAGTAAAAGGCAGGCTTTTGTCAAAGATAATGTGATTGGTTTCAGGACTGAAAATGGAGATTTTCAGAAGTGGGGAATAGATAAGAATGGAGCAAGAGTGGCCTTGAGAGCATCAGCAAATATGTTCTACTTGGAGAAAATTAATAGCGCTAAGAAATAGGAAAAATCCAAATGAGTAAAACACCAAGGTGTGTTTATATCAGAAAAAACCCACAGGGTTAATGAGAAGTACTTCCACAGTTGCTATGGGAAACAGATGTTTGCAGGCTTAGCTAAGGACAACAGGATATTCTGTCCCTCCTAGAATTGTATCTTAGGTTCTTGGGCATGTAACTCAAGAGTGGTTTTAATACATTGATGGGGAAAAAAATATGCACTTACTTGCCTGCAAGGAAAGTTCTTGGTTTTTTGATTTCTATCTTTTAACTGTATTTGGAGATGCTGAAGTAAGGTTTTAGAGTCATGGAAGTAGCTGGGGTTTTTCAGGTTTTGAAAAACAATGCTCCTGCCTCGTTTTCCCAATCCGAATATCCTTTTAGCTCTTCAGAGTGTGTACATAAAAAGAGAACAAATTACAGAAGTTTGGATAATTACATTATACACAATTCCTGTTGGCAAAAGTAGGTGGAGAAAGAAGTATGCAAGCTGTGTATATGTGATAATATTTTTACCTTCTTTAAGACTGTGGACGTGGTTATTTTCACTCACAGTGCTACCTTGTCTGACACTCTTTGAAAAGTGTTTATGATATTTTCCATCTACACTGCATTTCTTGATTAATATCAGATAGGGACAGTGGACCCATTCTCCTAAGTTTATTCTATCATGGTTTGAATGTGTAAGGAGGTACTCCTCCTCCTCCTGCGTTGAACTACTGTAGTTGGGTAGTGAACTTTTTTGCAAAAAGGACTGAAGAAGTTTCTCAGTCCCCTCTGACAGGCTACAGTGTAATTTGCAAAGGGATAAAAGGGGCTGGTGTCATACAGTGCATGAGCCACCAATTCTCATTCCTGATGTTTGCAATTAAATTCAGCATGCATCTGGCTTCACTGGTGATAGCAGAGCCATTGCTTATAATTAACTTGTGCATCATTCTGACAATCTGGCAAACATAGCTTATTGCTTATTAAGCTAAATTTCTGCACTCCAGGGAAATTTGGCCACATGGAAAAAATACTGCACACAGAAGGCCAAAAAGCCACCCAGAATTCTGCCTGAGTTTTCAGAGTTTATTTCTTGCTTGCTTTAAAACTCCTGATTTTTGTCCTCCAAAGAAAATTCCTACCGCTTCTTGTTACCTAATGGTAACAAGTCTGGATTTCAGTTCAGGTGGCGGTG
>NW_010405492.1:1726-2334 GCF_000710305.1 Buceros rhinoceros silvestris | reverse complement strand
TGATATATTCATCTGGGCTCCGCTTCCGATCCCCCTTCTCAGCTGGGAAGGGGTCATCAGGTGGTAGAGCAACTGCTGCGTTTCAGCAGTAGGGAGACGTTAGACATAGACAGAACTTTCCAACAGGCCCCTGAAAACACTTGCTACCGGCTAGGAGCTGTGTCTGTCTTCAGACTAGTTTTGAGTTGTATGGTGAAGTGGGCTGGTACTGTGTGATAAAGTCCATGTACTAAACAAACCTTATTAGACAGTACTGGTTTCCTGACTGTCTTACAGGTCAATTTTGGTTAAAGAATTTTTGATTCTCTCTACAAGAGTCAGGTAGCTGTCAAACTCCCTCGCTCCACAGAATATAAACTGACAGTACTGCAATGCTACCTTAAATGAGTCCTTGATGTTTTGGGGGTATTGCAATCACCCACTACCACTACAGTGCCCACAGAGAATGTCTCAAATGTCATGGTGGGGCACAAAGACTGTGCTACACCATCCAGCATCGATTTTCAGCAAAAATAGCTTGAGGTATGCCTCTGAAATGGTGGAAGATTTCAGTCCAGGGAGCCAAGACAAGACAAGGGCCTAGGAAGTACAACTTTATAAATAATTGG
>NW_010405492.1:0-1574 GCF_000710305.1 Buceros rhinoceros silvestris | reverse complement strand
GCCGGTCCTTTCCCACTGTGGCAGTGCAAACACCCTGACTGCTTGCACAGAGCTTGCGCAAAAGACAGGACCCTGCAGAAGCAACAAGCACCTGATAAACACCCCAAGGCTCTCTGGTGCCTCGGAGTCTAGACTCCGTTAGCTGCCTCCTGTCTGGGTTGACTGACAGTGACCACAGCTCACACTGACCACAGCATAATTGGAGCCCACCCCGGAGAACCATTTGGAGTTGGTTCTCCTCGGAGCAGCAGGTGGTGCAGCTGGAGACTCTCCCCTCAGATTGGGACGCAGGCTGAGGATACCTCCCAGGACTCCCCTCGGATTAGGACACTGTCTGAACGTATCTCTTTGGGATTGAGCGACTCTGACCCCAGCACTGGTGAGTGACCCTTTTGATACCTCTGAGTGGGAGATTCTCCCTTTATATCAGTGAGCTGTGCACGCTGTGGTTCATCTTTCTTAGAGGGTGTCCTTTAGTGTTCAGGAATCTGTTGTGATGTAATAAATTCCCAACTGACATCTGAACCTGTCATTAATTTCGTCAGTCGGAGTGCTGGGCAAAATTTCATTGCAATAAACCCACATTTTTCGGATAGCTGCTGCTGCTGTCTGTTTTGTGGGTGCCTCCACAACACCCATGTCCCAGTCTAAGTTTTCTAGCATTATGACAACTGAGGAAGTACAGAATGGGCTAGAGCGGAGACAAAATCCCTGGATCTGCTGTGAGGGGGCAGACCATGCAAGCAGACAGCATGGAAAGCATTTAGAATTAGTCTCTTGCCTCTCAGGGAACTCATACATGGTTGGAAGAGCAGTGATGGCTCACACTAACTGAGGGTCCTGCCCAAGATCTCAAGAATGAAACATTCAGATTCTGCAAAGGAATACATTCCTTTCTGTGGAGCTTTCTGCTTCAGGTGTTTCTTCTTTTGCTCAATCAGATTATTAAGGTTGAGATGTACTGGGCATTTCAAAGGGCAGCTTCCACCACTTTACAGACATACATGTTCCCACCCTGCTGAATCCCAGAAGTTCAAGTTCAATTGCTGTAAGTTCTCCTTGGCTCCTTGTCCCCATTATTTTTGAGCAAGTAGAGCAAACTGAAGTGTTTCTAGATGGTGCGTGTCTCCCTGGTTTGCTGCTCTGCGCCATGGCCACAGTTACATGACATATGGTCATATCATGGGATACAATATAGAGATTGAGGGGAAAAAGAATGTTCCACTGAGTGGTGTTGCTTCTGCCCGTGAAAGCAGGAGGTGAAAGCTGATTAGTATCACAGAGATGTCTGGAAAAAATGCAGTATTCCCTGTAGTGCTTTATTTTCCTATTGCTATTGTTAGTTTTATTTATGAAAGGTGATGAACACAAGATGTCTCTGCTCCCTGCTGCGTCAATGACTGAATTTGCTGACTCCCCATTCTGAAGCATGACAAGCCATTCAGAAACTTAGCACACTGACATGCCTGTAACTTTTCTTCACTAATACTCAAAATTGAGATGGGCTATTTTCCCTCTCCCGGGCTCTCTCTCGGGCCCTCTGCCGGGCCATCGCTGCCGGGTGTCCCCAGCCC
>NW_010405491.1:0-43111 GCF_000710305.1 Buceros rhinoceros silvestris | reverse complement strand
ATAGGCAGCCAGTTTGTCCAGGAGAATGTTATGAGAAACGGTGTCAAAGTCTTTACTAAAGGTATACCATATCCACAGCTCTTCCCTCATCCACTAAATCGGTCACCTTGTCATAAAAGGAGATCACGTTGGTCAAACAGGACATGCCTTTCATAACCCCGTGCTGACTGGGCCTCATCATATGACTGAGCTGTACATGCTGCATGGTGACACTCAGGATGATCTGCTCTGTGACTTTCCCTGGCACTGAGGTCAGACTGACAGGCCTGTAGTTCCCTGGTCCTCCCTCCGGCCTTTCTTGTAGATCAGCCTCACATTTGCCAACCTCCAGTCAGCTGGTACCGCCCCCGTTAACCAGGAGTGTGGGTAAATGATGGAAAGTGGCTTTGCGAGCCCCTCCCCCCGCTCCCCCCGCACTCTCGATGAATGATGGAAAGCGTCTTGGTGAGCACTTCCGCCAGCTCCCTCAGCACTCTCGGGTGCATCTCATTTGTCCCCATAGACTCGTGCACATTTAAGCTGTGCAGCAGGTCAGTTACCATTTCCTCTTGGATTATGGGACCTTGATGCTGCTCTCCATCTCAGCCATCTGATTCTAGAGGCCAAGCACCCAGTGAGTTGGTCTGACCATTAAAGACTGAAGCAAAGAAGGCATTTTGCACGTCAACCGTTTCTTTTTTTTCCCCCAAAGCAAGACAAGACACTGGTTTCTAACAAACTTTGCTCACTGACAGCAAGAAGTCTAAAAAAATATACAGCTGCAACTCTTCAAGTCTTTTGGCGCAAGCTTAAATAAATTGTAGTACAATTTTAACTATACTCTTGGAGCATGAAATGCAACATATGAGTGACAGCTGTCAAAATCAAGTAAGTGGTTGCAGCTAAGTAAATTTTTAAGGCTTTTTGACCCCCAGCGTAGGTGAAATATTCATGTAATAGGTGGTGTTTGTCTTGGGTGCCCTGTTTTGTAGGAGTACGTTCCTTTAAATCCTTTTATGTTTCCATTGTGTTTTGCCAGTATCAGGAGTGCAAGCTCAAGTGCATACTGCTGTTTTCTCATCCTCTGCTGTGGCTTTCTGGACTTGTTGGTTTCTTGAGAGCCAGCCTGGATAGTCTCTCTGAAGAGAGTGGTTTGGATCAAACTGGTACAGCATGAGGTTTACAAGTTGGATGCTCTGCATGCAGTGCCTCTTTGAGAGGGCTGAAATCCTGAAACAGACAAAACAATCTGCAGTCAGGATGGAAGATTTGGGCTTGAAAGTTGGGTGTGATATTCTCAAAGCCAGTGCAAGATACTAGAACCAAGTCTGCTGAATTGTAGCTGAGCCTTCCCTCTGGTCCTCTTGCTGGCAGCAGGTTCAGATTTTACTAATGTGGCCTTCATGGCACATTTGTACTTGCCCTTCCTTGGTTGAAATGGAGAAACCTGCTTTGATTTCTGAAATAAGTCATCTTCAGCGTTCATCTGAAAGGATTGTGCAGTTTCCTAAGAAGTAAGAAGGCTCCTTGTCCATAACACATTAATTAATTTCTTATTTGATCTTTGAGGGGAAAATTAATAAGCTTTCAAGGGGGAGAAATGGAGATTCTGTCTATTTTAGAGTCTTAATAAAATGCTTTGATGAGAATCAGTGGCATAATTGGTTAAAACTCTTTCTGATGGACAAAATGTAGAGACGCTGTTGTAGCATGCAAATTCTCTACAAAATGGTGCTCTGCCCACTCTCTCCATCCTTTGGAGACGGAGGGAGTAATTTCACATCTGAATGCTTCTCTGCAGAATGAAATGCATTGCTCAAGTTCTTATTTGTTTGTTGTCTGTGTGTCTTGCACTTGTCACGGCTCTTGAATTAGTGATTAAAGCTGCAATCTCACACTTTGTCCTGAAGACACTTGCACTGAAGCCATCTTACTGTAGCACAGTGACAAGCAAGGTTTTTGCTTTCGTGATTGCTTTATAAGGTTGACAGAGGGGTCTGATGGGAAGTGACTCATTCCCAGAGTGATGGGGCAGCTGTGAGCCTCCCTAGGCTGCCTCTAGCCCCTGCTCAGCCACAGTGCCTCACGCTGCATCTGTGACCCACTGATCTCTCTTCAGCTCCAGAATGTCCAGCAGAGCTTTGCTTCAGCCCTGAAATAACCTTTGCTCTGTTAGGGACGTGGTATCGCAGAAGTCGAGCATGCCAGGATTTTAAACGTACACAGCCAGAGCAAGCTATTGTAGTAAAAGTTGCTGAGCTGTTGTTTCCTTTTGCAATGTACCAGGAGACTGAAATTATCCTTATTTCTGAAAGTTCGGGGGTGCTTTAGAACGGCTTGATTTATTTGTAGAAAAGCATAGCTCTGGCAGTAGTCATGGGCAAAGGATTTCCTTGCCTGTATTTGCCTTCTTTCCTTGTTACGGAGTGCTGTAGGGCAGAGTGCATTCACATATGCGCACACACATTTTCCACCTTTCACTCGTTATCTGTGTGTTTCTGGAGGTAACATCTGTGATGGTTTCATTGCACTGAGTGGTCTTCAAGCAGGGGAGAGACTTCTGGGTGCTATATACACACAAACACATGTACAGACTTCTGCACTGTTGCTTTTGGTGTTTATCTGTAGCTCAGCTATTCCCCCTAGACACTATTGTAATATAAATATTAATTTTTTGTAGCAGCTGTGATTCCCCAGTGGGCAGCGTGATACCACTTCTGCTGTCATTCTGTTTGCGTAACAGTCCAATTTTCTTGTTTTGCTGTCAGAGTCCATGGATGAGTGGTTTGTAAGTGGTGGTCAGTTGAGGTTTGCTGAGGAGTTTATCTGGGCAGTCTTGCCTCCATGCCCACTTTTTTATATTTTTCCACTGGAACTGTTTCAGTGCTAATTCCAGTGCTGCATATTGTTTTATTTTTAAATGAGTTATTTAAGAGAGGTGGCTTCTGAATTAGTGAGCCAGAGGGGCTCAGTGGAGGTGTTCATAATTAGCCAGCTAAACATGACTGCTCAGTATTATATAAAATTTTCATTTTATTTGACGTGTTTGGGATGTTGGCCCTGTTGTGGCATCCTCAGGCCAAGGTTAATTTCCTGCCCTCTGTTCATAGCAAGATGAAATTGCAAAGTAGGAGCCTGACAGAACTGTCTGTTCACCAGGCTGACATGGGATGTGATGTGTGTACAGAAGAGAGGTTTATAAGGAGAGGACGTAAGGTCAACCTTGCTTCCTGGCTAGAAATTGCTTCTGGGCAAGCAGTGCAGGACATGGACTTTCTTGTTTGTTTGGACTCTTCTGTGAGGTTTAAAACGTCTTTTCTCTTTGATGTGGCACTTCATAACCTTGTGGGCTTTCAGGTGATTTTATATGACTTTTCTCAAATGTGTTTCCTCTGTTAAAATATTTAAAAAAAGGAGAGAAAGGCCAGAATGATGTAAAGTGTTTAGAGACCAGACTTTCTGAAGGAGAATTTTGCAGTCGTCATATGCAGCTGAGTGGAGATATCCACCCACAGTACACTGACGGATAAAAAGCCAAATGCCATTTTCTGGTCTATCAAAAACGGATTTAGAAACATGCTGACTCCTGGTCAGCAGGATGTGGGGAAGATCATTCTCCTGGAATCTGAGAAAGATTAATTCAGCATGTCTTTGTGTTGTGTGCAGCACTCCCATCAGCCTCCAGTTGATAGGTCACAGTTCCTTTCTGGCTCCTCATGCATTTCTTGCCACTGTCTTGGTCTAACTTTAGTGAGCTGCCTTCCGTTTCAGCTCAACCCTCATGCTGACACCGGCATATCAGAGCATGTGCTGTCCTTGATGGCATAGGAGATATGATGTTCCTGTTCCCCTAGCATTCCCTGCCAGTTGAAAAGAGCTGGAGGCTTTAGAGGAGGAATTTTGACAGCACATTCACGTCCCTCCAGATTTCTCTGAGGCTGGCCAACTACGTGGAGATATTTCCAGTATGCTGATCAGTGCCTCTGGAGAAGCTGGCAGAGCCCCAGCTGTCAAAGTAGATTGCAGCCATGTGATCCAGTGGGATTAGCAAGGATTATCGTGAATGCTCTCAGTCGGTAAGGAGGAGTTCTCAACCAGTACTGCTTCTGAGACTGCCCAAATGTGGAGTTCTTCTGGAGCAAGTTTAGACACCAGAGCGGGCTGTGGACATTGGATGCATCTCACAGAGGAAGTTGGGAGGCAACAGGCAAAGTGACAGCTGACACTGTCTCTAGGCAGTAACTTGAGGAAAGCCAGAATATCGTGTTTCTTTGGCCTGCCTGAGTTCATTTCCTGTCCTTGAAGTTTTCCCAGTCTCCCTGGACAGCAGAGCCAGTCAGCTCCTCCCAGATAAACCAGCTTTTGAACCTGGGAAGAAAGGGGCTTAACCTGGAGGCTTGCTTCCTTAATTTTCAAGGTGAGACTGGGTCAGACTTTGGACAGCCTCTTCCAGTTCTTGTCCTTCAGCTAGGGACTTTCCCAAATCTTCCTTAAAGAAGGTTTAGAGAGTGCCTTAAATGGGAGTAGGCAAAGTTCGTCATGATATGGAGATGCCTCCAAAGCTTACTGGGACTCATGCTGTGAGACAGGAAGAACATTTGGCTTTGCTCACTACCAGACCTTAAAAACCCTTTATGTCACAGGTGTTTATGTTGAAGGCTACTCTTTGGTCATCTGTGCAGCAGTGCTCTGCCTTTCTGCTAGACCCACCAGATCAGTGGTGGGTTGTGCCCTTGTCTGGCCTCAGGTGGCAGTGATGCTGTGACAGTATTGTTGGTTAGCTGCATCTTCTTGCCTGAAGTGTCTGGACCTGTGCTAGCTGGACCTCTGTGAGGAAGGACGAGACATGGCAGAGGAGCAGGATGCTTTGCTCTCCGTTCTGGGAGGTGGTCACCACAGCTGGTGACTCTTCATTCGTTAAAACTCACCCTGGAGTGCCCCAACCAAACCCACCCTGGCTAAGAGCACAGATGCCTTCAGCAACAGTGTAATTGCCTCTGGCTGTGACTGTTGTCTTGTGTCCTGCCAGATAAGCCCTGTAGACCAAGTCATGCATGTTAACCAGCTCTTCTTGGAGTGGGTGTCTCTTTGGGTGTTTAAGCTACTACTGTCCCTGCCCGTTCCTCTCATGCTCCCTCTCTTGGTAGGTGTTTTGGATGAGACTGATTCCTGTGAGGTACTAAGGGGGAGAAATGGAGTCAACTGCAGACTGGTTTGGCCTCTCCTTCAGAAACTTCGTGTGTACAGCATTGCTGGCAAGTGACTTTTCCTTGAAAAAGGTTGTGGTTTCTCAAGCCATTTATAGTCAGGTGGGCCTTAAACTGAACTTGTGGCTACACCACGATTGTGCCCTCAGCCAGCTTCTATCACTCGGGAGATCAAAGACCACTCTCAGGCTAGCACTTGGAATAAAGATGAGTTCGACACCCTGATTTCATTATTTGGTGTAAGGAGTGGTACTGTCATGTCAGAAACCTGGATGGTGCTGTGCCTGCCATTTGCAGACCCCGAGTGCATAGATTTAAAGGAAGTTGCTATATTTCCTTCTTGGAGACTGATAAGGATGCTTCTCTGCTTTGTGAGGGCCTGCCTAGAAGGACATACAAAGGTGAAAAAAAAAGGAGAAAAGTAAAAATCAAGCAGTGGAGTCTGAGAGCTCAAGCAGGAACCAGCTGCTGAGCACTGGAGGTGGGGAGCTGGCCATGGAGGATTCCTGAAATGAAGACAAATAGTCCACAGCTGTTGTGATAGTCAAATAATCCCAGTTTACCCCTCTTCCTGTCAAGCACATAGTGGAGCTACTTCTCTCCCTTGCAAAGGGATCAAAAAAGAGAAAGAAAGAGATTGGAAAAGGTGTTAAAGGCAGCGATTTGCAAGCACTTGGTGTTTGGAAGCGTACAAATCAGCTTGCATTCAATTCACATGTTTTAATACTATTCATGACTCTGGAACAAGGTTTTTCCCTATGTTAAGGAAAAAGGAATAGCACATGGAGAAATAAGATGCCATTTTCTCCCTCTTAACTCCTGCAGGATGAATATAAGCCAGAAAAAGCTTTGTCGGAAGAAGATCTGAAAAATGCAGTTAGTGTGCATCATGCGCTGGCATCCAAGGCAACAGACTATGAGAAGAAACCCAATGTCCTCAAGCTTAAAACAGCAGATTGGAGGGTCCTGCTTTTCCAAGCCCAGTAAGTGCTGTCTTCTGATTTGTGCCAATTGTTGAGGGAAGAAAGCAACGCTAAAGGAGGGGTAAATTCGTGCCTGGATAAGTTAAAACATAGACTGAAGAGGTTCAATCTGTTTGATCAGAAATAAGATTAAGTTATGATTTGATTAGAGTGCACAAGTAGTTCATGAGAAAGAAACATCAGGTTTTAAGAGGCTTTTTAATCTAGCTGAGAAAGGTATAACAAGATGCAGCAGCTGGCAGCTGAAACTGCAGGAAATTCAATTTGGAATCAAGGCACAAACTTTTAACAGTCAGGTTGATTAATCATTGAAACAAATGATCAAAGGCAGTCTTGCATTGTCTATCTTCTGATGTCATCAGGTCCTAGCCGGATGTCTTTCCAGAAGATACAAAGTTACTACTTAATACAAGAATAATTTGATTAAGTTCTGCAGCCTGTGATATCCAAACAGAACAGATGACCTGCCTTTTGCTTCCCACATTAAAAACCTGGGCATCAGGCTTGTGCATGAGCCCTTTTCTACTAAGATCCATGTGAAACCTTGTAGAGATCTGTGGTGTCCAGCACAGCTGAGACCTTAGGACATATGTCCGAATCAGGGCACTGGTTGGCTCTCTTGCCTGTGCCATTGATTGGATTAGGAAAAGATGTGTGTTAGGGTGAGTTATGGCCCTAATCAGGAGCCAGCCTGTGACTGAGATACCTGTCACTAACCACTTGCAAAGGTAAGACCAGAAGACTGAGCAGGCTCTAAGACTTGTCCCGTTTTGGTTATTCTTGCATTTAAAACGCCCTTGAAGGGGTGGGAAAGAAGGAGAGAAGGCTGAGTCAACGGGAGCTTGATATGGTTTTCTTCCACAGGAGCCAAGAAGAAATGCAGTCCTGGATCAACAAGATTAACTGTGTGGCTGCCATCTTCTCTGCACCACCATTTCCAGCGGCAATTGGCTCTCAGAAGAAGTTCAGTCGCCCACTCCTGCCAGCTACCACAACGAAGCTGTCTCAGGTGAGCTGTTTTTATAGAGAGGGTGGGTGATGGCAATTTCTCTGGTTGTTTGGAGACTGGACAGTGGTCCTTGGCATTGTTTTGTGGCTGTCACCACTAGCATTCCTAGGAGAAGGAGGCTTGCATGGTAAATCTCTGCTTGTTTCCTGATGCAAGATTTGAAGTGAGTGGAGAGAAGAACTACACCTGAATATAACTGTTCTATGTTTTTGAAGAAAAGAATCACCAGTGTTCTTAGTAGGGGATATAGAATTTTCATCCCATAGTTACAGCTCTGCAGACGAAATTTCAAATAGTGTCTGGCAGGTGGGTATTTTGAGTGTTTATTGCCACTCATTTCGGAAGAAATGGACATACTCCTGATCTTTGGCTGATTGGAGTGATAAAAGGTGAAAGCCGATGCATCCAGCAAGCATCGATTATATTTCTTCCACGATACTTTTCCAGACTCCTGCCCTTATCAGCTGAGGGGTTCCTTGTTTAATGTATATTTATAAACTTTCTCTTGCATCAAAGTCTTTGGTCTCCTCTTGTAATCTCTTAAGATTTTAGCTTCCACAACATCCAGTGGCAGGGAGTTTCACAGCTCTACTACTTCTTGCACAAAAACCCCACCTACTTCTGCTTTTTTCAGACTGGCTGTGTCTGATGCTTGCACCCATAGCTCTGTGTACTTTGGGAGCTGTGATGCATGCCTGCAATTCCTCCCACACTGGCAGGAACATGATATTGATTTTGTTGGTCAGATTGACAGAAGTGATAGATCCCAATCCTAGGTGTATACTTTGAGTAACCTCCTGCAGCTTTTAAAGTCATTTGCCCATGCTGGATTGCTTCTTAAATGCCTTTTTTTTTTTTTCTTTTCCCCCATCTTCATAGCTTAGCAACACTCCTTAGAAACCACTATCTCAAAATCTCCATTTCTTTAAGGGGGTGGGGTTTTTATGTCGCCCCTGCTTTTTCCTTCTCTGTGGCAGTTGCCTTTCTTCTTACAAAGTGGTGACCGACTTTCTGTCTTCTATTCTGGGTTAAAGTTTCAAACATGTCTCATACAGAATAATACTAACTTGTCTCATCCTTGCGGTTTTACCTTTTGCTCATGCATACCTTTTTAAAATACTGCATGGAGCTTCAATAATTTACCCCCAGTCACCAAAAAAAGCTTCTTTACTCGTCATTGTTGTGTGTAATTGTGCCATTTAGCACATTGTTCCCTAGTCTCATTGTTTCTGTTTAACCTGGAAAGGAAAAAAGTAGAACACAGACCTGCAGTTTATGTCTCAAAGAAGGGGAAACACAAAAAGTAGAATAAGCAGCCGTTTTAGCTAAAGGTAGAAGAATGTTAAGTGCTCAAAGCAGATAAATCCAAAGGCATGCAGAAACATGTCTGCTTTTATCTGTCAGCGTGGAAAAGCTGCCAGCAGGCTGCTTCTCGTTTGGCAGACAAAAAAATATGATTTGTCAAATCCCTGTGGCTGCTGTTTAGGATTTTGTAGGCTGAATCATGATGGACAGTACTTCTTCAAAGGGCCTGTTCCTGATCAGGCAAAGTTGGGATGCAGTGAGAACCTAAGATGGCTAAAGGAGCAAGGCTGGACGTGACAGGTTGAGCAAGATCATTGTAGCAAGTTTGCTTTCAAAAGCAGATTAGTGTCTGAACTTGGTGAGTCCAACCAAAGAGGGATGTGACAGAGTTATATATAAAGGAATAGTTGGTCTATAAAAAAATCTACTAGGGTTTGGTTTGGTTTTTTTTTTTTTTTCCTAAGTGAGTCCAACCAAAGAGGGATGTGACAGAGTTATATATAAAGGAATAGTTGGTCTATAAAAAAATCTACTCTGGGGTTTGGTTTGGTTTTTTTTTTTTTTCCTAAGAATGTGCATGCACAAACAAAAGCTCCAAAGGACTGCTGCCCTGGAAATTACAAGTGGTGAATTAATAGCTGCTCAAAGACCTCCTGTCATCAGGCTGTAGAACTCACTGCAACACGATGTCACTGGGACCAGCGATTCGGCACAATGTAAAGAGTGGTTGGGCACTAAAAGAGAGAGCAAGCATATCCAGGGTAGTTTCTAACAGCAACAAGAAATTTTGGCAGCCAATAATGTGTGGGTTTTAGCCGTACCATATACAGGCAAAGGCAAAGTATGCCATGTTCCTTTCTTCAATTCTCTTGCAAAAGATTTGAAACACAAGATAGGCTGTGGCTCAGCTATTATCCTCTGTAGATGTTTCCCCCTTTCTGCTCTTTTCTGCATCTCCAGCTTAGTGAGCTGACAGGCTTAGTCCCTGGTGTGACTCACAGTGCAGCACAGGCCTGTCTGAGCAAGGCTTAAAGCTGCAAGCTGCACAGCCACACTATGGGGGGACAACTACTGGCAGCTATCCTCTCCTCTGAGGCTAGGTACATATGTGGGAGCTGAGCTGGGTACTACCTGCTGGTACGACTTTGGCTAAGTCACTGAGATCTGCATGATCGTGTCTATATTTTGGATGTAGCTAATTCAAACTCAATTTCAGATCCAAGCCTAGAAATGGCCAGAAGGCCATGCTGCAGGAGCTGGAAACCTTCAGAGCTGAGGGAAGGTTAGCTGACAGATGGACTGGAGGAAGTGAGTGGGCCTGGGATTATGATAAAGGAAATTGCCTAGAAACAGGGAGTAGCTGCTCCTCACTTTCTCCAACTGCATGGGGGGATAAAAGCCGGTAGCAGCTTAGCAAAGTAAGGTACCTTTTAGGGATTGGACAGCACTTCTTTCTGGATGCATCGTATTGTTTTGAACTAGCGGAAATCGCAGACCAGAGAGCATGTGGAATTGCAGAAATGGTAGGAGGGACCCTGACATCACGTCCGTTCTCTCCTGGAGGCAACTACTTTTGCTTTACAAAGACCAGAAGCAGATTCTTCACCTGTCTCATTCTGCCCTTGGTCTGACTGCATACACAACAGCCTTAAATAATTAGCCAAAAAATGTATTAGAGCAGAAGTGTCATGTTGTCAGCAATGCTCTGCAGCAAGCTGCTTCCGTTGCTCTCAGCAAGGCGAGGGATGACAGGTTTGCTGTCCTTCCCGGTGGCATCTGCTCACTGCTGAATTTTTCTGCAAACACGGCCGCTTTGCTTGGGTGCGTTTGAGAGAGCTTTTAGGAACAGAGCTCTGGGATAACAGACCTTATCAATCTAATTAAAATTAGCTAAAGGAAAGAAGGAAAGAAAGAAAAATAAAGTACTTGGTTTTATCGTACAGCGATCGCTCTATTTTCCTTTGCTTGTTGAATATTTTAGACTTTGTCACTTAAGTGCCTAATGTGTTTCTGAAGGATGAACAGCTGAAGTCCCACGAAGCTAAGCTGAAACAGATCTCCACTGAGCTTGCCGAACATCGCTCCTATCCTCCTGACAAGAAGCTCAAAGGCAAGGAAGTAGATGATTACAAACTGAAGGACCACTATCTGGAGTTTGAGGTACGTACGGGAAACGTTATTACTTCTGCCTTTTGTGTGGATGTGGGTGTGGACGGGTCAGTTGGTCTTATACTTGGGGTACTGTCCTAAAGCTCTGCATTTTTCGCCTTCACCAAGGATTATGTTCTTGTTAAATACAGCAAGCCCAGAAGCTGGGACGTGGCTGCTTTTTCTGTTAAGGACTTCCTGTGACAGTAGACATGAATTTAGCTCATCATCTATAAAATGGAGGATAAAAATGTGACCCTCTGTTCTTGGCTGAGGTGTCTATTTGAAGAGATGATGTCTTCAGGCAGGAGCTGTAATGTAAGGCTGTGTGTTGCCACCTCGTCTTTACAGAATGACTGCATTTTTCACTAACGCAGATCATGGTAATGGTCTTTCATTGCTGGGTTCTGAAGGAATGCAGGATTGGGTGGTGCAACTTAGGCAGCTGCATGAGAAGATTGTTTTGACTATCTGACAGCAGCTTTTATCCGTCATGGTGTCTGCCACATTTTATAGGGCTATGTGTAGGGCTACCTCACAACAACCCCCTGCAACACTACAGGCCTGGGGAAGAGTGGCTGGAAACTGCCCAGTGCGAAAGGACCTGGGGGTGCTGGTCGACAGCCGGCTGAGTATGAGCCAGCAGAGTGCCCAGGTGGCCAGGAAGGCCAACGGCATCCTGGCTTGTATCAGCACTAGTGTGGCCAGCAGGAGCAGGGACGTGATTGTCCCCCTGTACTTGGCACTGGTGAGACCACACATTGAATACGGTGTCCAGTTTTGGGCCCCTCACTACAAGGAGGACGTTGAGGTGCTGCAGTGTGTCCAGAGAAGGGCAACAAAGTTGGTGAAGGGTTTAGAGAACTTACCTTACGAGGAGCAGCTGAGGGAACTTGGATTTAGTCTGGAGAAAAGGAGGCTGAGGGAAGACAAGCTGATAAAGCTTTGACTTGGAAATCAACAGTAAGGTGGATGAACGATCGAGATGAAAGTGTTGTGATCAATGACACAATGTCAGTTTTGCACACAGCACTTGGATGTACAGAACTAGCCACACACTTTTACTCCGTAGGGGGTCTTGTGCAGCTTGGGAGAGCAAAGAGTTTTCTGGCTTTGGATCCTTGACACAAAGTTTATTTGCTATCACTTTTAGAAGCATGATGAGTTACGATGAAAGGCTGGAGTGTTAGATGATTTCAGAAAGACCGATAGAGAAGAACGTTGTTTTGCGTTTTTTCTGTTTTCTGTCAATTTTATCATGATAGTCTTTTGAAAGATACTCCTCAGGTGCCTCAGTACAAAGCAGAACCAGTACAGCCCAGGAAACAAAAGACGTACTCCTCCCTAGCGAGAGCCTTAAACAGCAATTGAACTGTGCATTCAGATATGTGATCAGCAATGTAGGAATGCCTGTTTGGGAAGGCAAGTGGTAGCACCAACTTCAGTTGTGTGCCAGAGGTGGTGATTCAAGGTGCTGCTGTACAATGCTGTGTTACCTTCACACTTGGCACAGATTTCACAGGCCGTGTTGAATTATCAGTGAAAAAAAGGTGAGGTATATGAAAACCCTGAATGGAAACTTTCCCCCAGTTCTGGGGTTTCCTTACCTTCCCTTCAAGCGAAGTCTGTCAGGGTCTGGTGACAGACTTTGCTGCGTGGGGTCAAAGCAAAAGGAGTAGAGGCAGGTGAGGCAGTATTTTGTACTTGTCTCTTTCAGGCTGAGACTGCGGATCAGACTTCGCATCTGCATACAAAGGACCATGCAGATACATCTCCAGAAAAGGCCCTTCAGGTCCCAAAGGAAGCGGCATAGTCCCATTGGGAAGGAAGAAACAAGATTCATTTTCTGTAGACACTTGTAATTTCTTTTTATTTATGCGCCAGCACTCCCTTCATTCTTGTTCCTGATGAAAAGCAAGGGAGGTAGCGTTTCCTCCTGAAGCGAGGGGAACCAGGAGGTGACTCGTCCTTGTTCAGGGGTGTGTCCAGGAGTGTTTCTTCCTGCTGCTGTCTTTGCTTGCAGACACCAAGGAAGAAACACTTCTCATTGCCTGCTGTCTGAGGAAGTACTGTTCCAAATGACGGTTGTTCATTGCATCAGATTTATGTTTTGAGAAAGATGTTTTGAGTGCTGTCAGGTGAGAGGTGAAGCCAGACATTTACCTGGTGGCTACCTCATCTCCTCTTTATGATGTGTATTCAGTCTTCAGCAATGACGTTGCAAAAGCTTTTGAGTGTTTTTAACTTCTGCGGCTTTACTTTCTTCACAGAATTTTCCAGATTACTTTCTTTTAAGGAAGAATTTCCACCAGCTTTAATACCTAGTTTCAAACATCAGATCACTGAAAGAGCAAGTTTGTTGCAGTTGAAAACACAATAGAAACTTCCAAATGCATTGCTTAGTTGCGATAGAAATCACGGGTCCGCAAATTCAGGGTGAAATGGCCATTGGCAGACATGCAGGGCAGAAACTCACCCTGGATTTCCATCCTGACTCCCAGGTCTTGTGACCCTGATGGTGTTTACTGGAACAGAAAGCAGGAGTGCGTATGCAGTAAAGTCCCTCTGTCCCTTGATGAATATTGTGCTGATCCCAGGCTTGGAGCACTGGCTTGCCTTCTCGTTAGGAGAGGTGCCCTGTTTGCGAGTGATGAATCATTCATCAGCCCAGTGCATCACCATCGGGGTTCTGCTTGCTGTTTCTCCATTTCCTTTTTTATTGAATGACACATCTTACCTGCTTCACACGTTTGTCTCTTGCATTGTGGAGCTGGAGCTCCAGATATGAAATTGATAAAAATGCTTTTTTTAATTTTTAGGTGAATTCTTTTATGATCCTCCTCTATGAGGTTTTGTTTGTTCAAAGGATTGTTTAGACTGGAAATCCAGTCATCTTCTCTCCTTTTCTTTTTCATTTTATATTCCACAGTTATATTCAAAGCAGTTACCAAGCTTTTTGACATCCTGCCCTCAAATGAGTGTTATTACCAGAACTTTATTATTTTATTATAAATTGGAAGAACTTTTCTGAAACGCTTTTTCCTCTGTGAGGAACATAATAGTTTGGCACCTGTTTTGCCACTTTGAAATATAAATTAACAATCAGTACAGATGTTTACGTTGTCCTTCCCTGGCCCCCAGCTGACTGAGGTCACATTAATTACAATGCCTGCACCATGTTGTTAGTGGATGTGTCAGGGGCAGGTTGTTAAACATATCCCAAGAGGTGGTTGCTCTGTTCTTAGGACCTCCTGCCCCAGCTTCTGGTTTTGAGGCCATGCAGGGATCTTCTGTTAACATACTCTCATTTTTTTGTTTGCCGAGATGTTCTGTGCAGGAAGATGTTATTGTGGCACATGGAGAGAAATCTTCTCATTGGAGAGGAAAAGCTCTGCTCCAGACAGGGAACAGAACAAGTGGGCACGGTGCACAGTAAATTGAACTTTTTTTCAGTTGAAAAATCTAAGTGTCTGAACAGAGAGCAACCTTCATCATTCACCATGAGTGGCCCTGTCAGGGGAAAATGCCGTGCTGCTGTCTTAGCCCTTTTGTCTGCTCCTTTTTGTTAAGGTGTGGTCTTCAGAGCATGCTCTCACAGGCTCACTGGTGGCCAAGTCTGAACTTAACAGGACCCTGGGCTGAAGCAAGGAAAGCAGGATGTGCTTCCGGGAGTGGAGCGTTGCAGGGGAGAGATGTAGCCAACCAGAGCAGGATTTTTGCTGTCTCCACTTTCTGCACTTTATTTCTATGCCTGCACGGGGCACATAGTATCTCAATATGTGTGAGCACAGAATGTGACTAGTGAGACTAAGGTCAGCAAGCTCTCGCTTGGTGATGCTACCACAAACTCACCATGCGCTTCAGCTAGCTGGGAGCCACTGTTCAGCAGAGCATCAGGATTTGTGTGCTGCAGAGCCAAGCACCTCTAATTGCATAGCACCGCAGGCTCAGCCTGCCTGAAACCCTTTTTATACGGTGTAATTTACATTAGCCACTATTGTTCATGGCCACATCAGGCACCATTGTTCTCATCCATATTAGGCTTCTGGCTTTCAAGGCCAGCAGAAACCATTAAGTTACCCAGATGGTCTCTCGAGTGCTTCTGTAGAATTTCCTCCAGACTGATTTAGGCCTTTTTTTCTATTTTCCAGAAAAATCGCTATGAGATTTATGTTGGCCTTCTGAAAGAAGGGGTGAAGGACCTGGTGAGCGGAGGAGAGAATGATGCATCAGGACTGAAGAAATCCCACTCAAGTCCCTCATTGAATCAGGAGTCTCCAGTTAGTGCCAAGGTGAAACGCAATGTCTCGGAGAGGAAGGACCACAGGCCAGAAACACCCAGCATTAAGCAGAAGGTCACTTAGGGTGGAAATGACACCTAGGGGAACAGCCATGCAGCGAAGTACCGGTGGTCAAAATTTTTTCATTTAATAACCTGTCATTCACAAAAAATAAGTGCATCTGCCTGAATGGGGTGTTAGTGACATTTTCTCTTGTATATTTTGCTGTTTCTGTGCAGATTGTGGGAGATGTCTTTGCTCCTGCTTTGCTTTGTTAATTTATCATTTAGCAATTGAAGCATCAGGACTTCTTTGTGTTGTTCTGTTTCTAAAGGAGCTGGGGGAGGGGTAGAGCGCTGTGACGTATATTCTGTCTCTTCCCCGTTTACCTCCTCCCTTCGGCACGTGGCTTTCATCTCTCAAGTCACTTGTCACTTTATTTACGTGGTGGGTTGGAAAAGTAACTGGACAGATGCTGCAGTGCTGCGAACGCAGGCTGTAGCTGTGATAAAAGCTGTGCAAACGGGCATCTGCAGAAGACTAGCTAGAGCCTAGGGTGCTGGGAACACTGGTTTCATGACAATGCAGAGCATGTTGGTGCTGGTACTTAGCAGCAAGTGCTACAGTAAATAGTCACTGTTGCTTATCATTATTGCATTGACCCTGGACCCATGAGCGCGAAGGAATGAACCTCTGGAAATGCTGGGGTGACAGTATGGGAATAATTTGTTTGCTTCCTTCAAAGAGTCTTCTCCCGAGTTTGCAGGCTGGGGGGTATCCAAACCTGTGCTGTCTCTGTGGTCAGGAAGATTAAGGATTACCCAGTTGCAATGACTACCTGGGCTTTAAATTTATTTGTGGAGGAGGCTGCTGTAGGTGTCAGCCATTACCATTGTGATTTAAAGACAAAGGGCCTCTGTGTATTTTTTAACTATACGCTCACTTAGCTGCTATATGGAGCCTTATGATATATTGTGCTCTCCTGCTCCCCTTTCCAGGAGTTTCCTTGTTGGTGTGCACAGATCGGTGTTTGCAATTTCTCTGCTAGTGACAAAGCACTTTTGCCTTTTCTCTTCAGGAAGGGATTCTCCATTTTCCTGCTTTAGCTCACATATAAGTGGAAGAGGCTGATGCAGACTGGAGAAGGAGACAGACATGTCCTTGCTGCAGGCCAGGGTTTGATGCTGTCTTGGATACTCTGTGCCTGGAGGCCCACACAAGGCAGCCTCAGCTTTAGCAGATAACCTCCACCCACAGGGAACTACCCCACCTTGCAGCTCATGCATACCCTGTGTCAGCCTTTCAGAGAGGAGCACAGGACAGAGAGATCACCGTGGGTAGAGCTTTCCCTATCTGAAAGCCCCCTGTTTCTGCCGTAGACCTTCGGGGGTGGCCAGCAGTCTTTAGGCACATGGCGTAGAAAGATGGTGTACAAATCCTTTTCCTGCTTCCCAACCCATTTTGCCGGGATGGCATTGTGGCTCTGCAGAGAGCAGTGGCTCACCCGTTACTTAACACCCTGGGTTTTAATCTCAGGTTTGATACAGGCCCGCTGGGTGAGCTCAGACAAGTCTGTCCCATTTTGCCTTGCCTTTCCTCTATGCGGAGTAGAACAACCAAACTGGCCTTTCTCACAGAGCACCTTGGGAGGTAATGTTGAGGGCCAGTTGAAAATTGTTTGTTGCTGTTATTTTTGTTGTGCCTGGCACAGGGAAGCCTTCCTGATGGATGTAATTCTTAATGAATAAAGAAACATCAAGATCAATGCAAGGACTGTGTAGAAATGCGCTGGTGTTTCCAGCCTAAGCAGTTGAAGGGCCACACATCAAAAATATTAACCACCTGAGTGGATTTGTGCTCTGCCAGACTTCCCAAGGGGTCCAAGACAATTAATCTAGTTTATTGAACTGCCAGTTCTGTGGGCAGGACAGGGAGCAGTCAAAGAGAGAAGGACCTTAACAGGCACCTCATGACTTGCTGCCCTCACTGAGGACCACTGTGCAACAGCTTCCCTCGAGGTGTTCTCAGTGTTGGCTGTAATGGAACACATTGCGCTCTCAGATGCTGGGAGGTGTTGGAGCAAATCGATTCTTACGGTTTCAGCCTGTCAGCAAAACCAGGTGGGACTGTTTCCATGAGTGATGTTGGGACGTGCACGCATCTAGCATCTGCCACTGAGAGTGGCCATTCCATATTAGGAGTCAGGAGGTTGGCCCCCAACCCTGGCCACACTGCTAAAAGCTGCAAGTCCTGAATAGAAACTGTCAGTGCTTCCCAAGTTCTGGGGCTTTAGTAGTTGTGTGTGCTTACTACAGTGGAACAAACATTAAGTTTGCCCTGCTTCATTAAGTTCTCTTCCTGAAGAGGAGAGATGCTTTCCGCTGCCAGAGCCGAAGTGATGTGGTGCAGCATGCTGTGTTAGGAGACTCGGTGGAGACAGGTGCATGACAGTGCTCATTGGGAGGGATTGTTTGAATTAATCAGCTGTGGTAGATCAATAGCTCATGGAGGGGAAGCAAAGCCAGAAGATTCCTGCAGCTCTTCATCATGCTCTGGAGGTTTAAGACAAACAAGCAGAAAAGGGAAAAGACGACATTCATTCGGGAAATGCCGAATGCACATTTGAGAAGAAAACTTGTCCCATCTTAGATAACAGCATATGGAAGCATGCAGCAGAAACAAAAAAAAAATGTGCAAATCTATAAATGGGCCGTTCTCGGCTGTCAGGGTGGGGTTGTGTAGATGAAGGTAGGCTGGAACATGCCCAGCAAACCTCTTGTGATTATGGAGTGCAGTGCTTTAAAAGGCAAAGAGGTGACATTTAACGTTTTTTTCTAAAATATCCTGGTTGCTGTAGACTGCAGTTAAATTGCTGAAGTCAAACAGAAGTTATTCCTGTGAAATGTGATTCCCAGCTTTGACACAAACTGGATAATTCCTTCTCAAAGTCATTGTAGAGGAGATGATTTGAAGCAATAGGAAAAGTCAAAAAGTGAACTGCAAAAGTGGTATTTTTCTTTTCATTTTTCATTATTTATTCTCTGTTTCCATGTATACTTATAAACAGATTAGGGCATATTTTTTAAGTCTCATTTGGGCTTAGCAAATGCAGTTTTTCACTGTGTTTTAATCATTAAACATTTGTGGAGTTTGGAGAACTCTTAGTAAGACTCCTGAGGCATGCAGATTAGTTTCCTGATAATTTGTCAGGTTCTGCTTAAGTTTTAATTAACGCCATTTTGCTCTGTGACTTTACAAATTCTAGGCATCCATGTGAAAATGCACGTTTTGGAGGCTGAGAGAAAATGGTGATCCTGTTGTGAATGCCTCAGGCTCCTGGACTCACTTGGGAATAGGATCACTAACTAGGCAGTACTGTAATTTGCTTTTCCACCCCCGCCAATGCTATGGTAAAGGGAGGTGGCAGGTTGTCAGGAGGTCTCAACAGTGCATCTTCTTGAGTGGCACCACTGAGAGTCTGGCCAGACAGCTTTGCGTGGTAGCTGGCACCCTGCCTTTCTTTGCTGAAATATTTGCCTTTAGAAGAGATCAGTGCTTGACCACAGCAATGCAGGAGCTCCTGTTGCAACATGTAAGGATACTCTGCTGGTTTCCAGCCCTCCTCTGGGACCCACCATGCACCTGAATTTGGTATCAGTGGAGTGACCTGCAGCTTTCTGGGAGTGCTGAGTGTGAGCAGAAGTCACTGGCAGACTACCGTTAGCACGTGTGCGTGCAAGCCAGCATTTGCATCGGTGATCCAGGGAGGTGTCACCCTTCCTTGTGGTCCTCCCTGCTGCAGCTTGCAATCGTTGCTCAGGCAAAGCCACTGCCTGCCTATGGAGAGGAGGGATGCAAGTAGGGCTGTAGGATGGGGCCAATGTCTCCTCACATCCTCCTCTCAAGCCGCAGACAGAGGTTCTGCAGGGACCCATCCTACTCTGAAGCATTGCTAGTTCCTCACCCTTTGGGGGCTGGACCATCTCCTCTCTCCAGCTGAGGGAGCTGAAGCAGGAGAGGATCTCACTGGGTCTGTACCCGACAGCAGAGGCATGAGGGAGAAGGACAAAATTGCCTTCTGCTCTCCCCACTGAGCAACCAAAGCAGGTGGGTTAATCTCCCAGAGCCAAAACCGTGCTCTCCGCTGTGAGTCAGCAGAATGCAGGGATTTTTGTAAGGCAGCGGCTGCAAAAGAGACTCTCTGGGTTGGCTGTGTGTTTGTGTGCGTCTTGCAGATAAATCACACATGGACCAGTGAACACAACTGCAGCTCTTAAATCCAGTATTTATGTTGTGTCTTTAATTGATGTAGAGAGATAAAGTCAGCCAGCAGAGTGATTAATGCAGCAGAGCTGTGGAGGAACGCTGTTCAGCTGTGACGCCAACTCAGACAGTTTTTCATCTGTAGCCAGCCACTTGTAAATGGTTACTAGAAGCTTTCTAAGGGCTTGTAACAACTCATCCCTTAAGTGCTTTCCCTCTGATCCTGTCTGCTCCCAGGGTGCAGTCTGTCTATGTCTGGGGGCTCTCCTGGAGAGTGGTGCTCAGCACAGCCCTGCTTCAAGCAGGAGTTCGAACTACCAGATCTCCAGAGACCAGAATTGTTCAGTGACTTTTCACAGCTACAGTGCCTTCCAGTAACAGCGCTAGTTGTTCTTCTGGTTTGAAACAGCCAATATTTTTGCCTTCCTCCAGGGGGGGAGTGAGGTTCTTGCTTGACTGAAGCAGCCCCTTCAATGAGGAATTGATTGTGGCATTGGAGAAAATCAAAGGTAGCAAAGTTATCAGTGGGCTTCTGGAGGCGTTGCATGGCAATGTTCTTCTTGAAAGTGGGGAAGGCTTTTCTCTGCAGACAGCGCACCACTTTCTGTGTCTGTATTCTCCATCCCTAAATCAATTTTGGCCTCATCACAGCTAGTCTGACAGCTCCTCCTCCTTTTCTGTCAAGCTGCTCCTGTCTGTCATCTTAGCACCTCAGCTGCTTCTGTATAACAGGTCTCTTTCCTTCCATGCTTGCAGAAATCCAGAAAATTTAACTGTCCCGTCTTGCCTTGAGAAAACCTGCTGTGAAGCAGTGCTGCATTGAATGGATAACCCTGTGAACAGCTTCTTCATTCTGCTCATTGGTAGCCTGTGTTTCCAGATGGTTATAGCTGGGAGGTATGAGATGGAGTTTCAGGCTGCCGTGATCCTGTAGCATTATGCTGCAGGGATGCATGGTGCCCCCTCCTGTGCTCAGACCAGGTAGATGCCTGTTACATTCCTAGTTTACAAAAGTCTTGGAGGCAGATGCAGCTCATGGGGTGGAGAAAATTTGAAACACAGTTTTGCAAGGAGTTGGGTTCTTTGCACAGGTACTTTTGCAAGGGTGCTTTCCAAATCAGGCCATTCATTTTGCAGCCTTCTGGGGAGCTGCATAACAAAAAAAAAAAGAAAACCAACCAAAAAAACCCCACTAAAACTGTTTTCTACCAGTGTTTCCCTAGCACAGAGAGGTGGTATCCAGGTTGTTGGAAACTCCGGCTGCTTTTGCAGAGGCAAAGAGAGTATATATACCTTTTCTCAAGCAATCTTCCAGCTTGCTGCTTGTTTAAACTTTCCCCTCTATTGCTCTCGCCAAGCTCTGGGACATCACATCTGCTCCCAGGGGAGAGTTTTGAAGTCCACGTTTTTCCCCAGAGCATGACCAGAGCTCCCCAGCATGTGTTCCCAGCATTTGATATCTAGGCTGCCTAGAGGGGCAAGCCAAAGAAGCTGTCTCAGAAATTTCTTTGAAAGAGCTCATCTCCAGCTTGTGCTTTTTAGAGGATATTTTTAGTGCATATAGAAGCAGTATGCCTGGCTTCTCCTCTCTCCCAGAGCTCTCCCAGCAGCATAGGTGTAGTATAATGAGCTCCTTCACCTAGAGCTTCACTGTGTGGGACCTGAACATTTGCTCCAGCAAGAAGAGGCTTTGTCAGCCTCCAGAGAAATTATATCACCTAAGCTGAGCATCAGCACCCAGGACAATGATACTGTAGGAGGATAGTCAGAAAGCCAGTGCCACCCTCTGTGGCTGGTCACTGCTGGGGCTCAAGCATTGCCTTCAGTGCCAGAGGTAATTAGAAATGCTGTCTTATTTTTCCACCTACATAGTGCTGCTTGAGGAACTGTCCCTGCCACCTGCTGCTGTTCTCCCTTGTGACAGCAGCACCCTCACCCAGGGGTGCCACAGTCCTGTTGTTTGGAGGCTGGTTTAAATAAGAGTAAGGAGGTCAAGTCCCAGGGAAATGTGTCTAGATGCTATGTGGGAGTATGTGCTCTCCTGCTGGCAACATACAGTTGAACAGTGAAAGGAGCCAGGCTCTGCCCTGCCTGAGAGAAAGTACCTTGCTCATCCATTTTGTTAGCATTTGAGGCTGTATTTTAGTTATTCATTAGAGCACTTCCCTTGGCAGGTGCAAGCCAAAGGCTGCACCATTGACCTGACTTTGTTCCCATGGTCAGAAGGAGCAAATACAGGACAGCCCAAAGCACTCTCTGTCCACCCCTTTGAACAATACACTACTCTGTAAAAGTTATAAATGTTTGAACAGTGAGGCATGGCTCTCGTGGCATCTGTTGTTAAATCTGTACTGGGAATCACCTGATGTATAGGCCAGAGGTTTCTCTGGACTGAGAAAAAGTAGTCACTTAGCAATGCAAGAATTGAAAGTGCTACACACTACAGGGGCAGGATTTTTCTCTGACTTAAACTACTGTAGTTAGTAATCACTCTGTAGCAGTGGTCCTCTATGTAACTCACCTAAATGAGACCAGCACAAGATACTTTTTGCCTAAGCAGGCAAGGTTTCAGCTTCACCTTGGGCCAGGTGAATATCCTGGTGTAAGCACAGAGCAGCCATCTAGGCTGCTGTGAAGACTAGTTTGATGCAAAATCCTCTGATTCACCTAAGCTGTTTGCTGGAAGAAGGGAGATCGATGATAACCAGTCTGTCATTGCACAGGGCAAACTCTGTCGGTGATGGAAGTCTTAAATCACTTACATGCTTATGAATACCTCAGGCTCAGTGCTGTCAGATTCTGAAAGCCTGTAGGATGAGAACAGGGGTGGGTTGTGGGGTGTTTTTTTTTAATTTGTACATATTCATGACAACTATGTCCTCTTACTCGAGGCTGGGATTATAACTTGGCTAAAAGAACAGTTTTTTGGCAGTTTGAAAACTTCAAAATCACTACTCTTTGCGCGAGGTACAATCTGAGGCTTGCATTAATTGGTGAACATGTTTAAGTGATGCTTATAGATGTGTGTTATGTGTAGGTACAGTATGTGTAGGTACAGTATGGCTTCTGTGGCTCAGCACGCCAAAGACTGCTGTTCTTTTCTGAGGCTAATTTTAGTCAAAGCACTTCAGCAGCTGCAAACTTTGTTAGGATGCTTGTTGTTATAGTTGTTCTCAAATTAGGTTAAAGAGTCATCAGGGCTTTTGCAGATTTAGGGTATCCCTTGAGCTGCCTTGATCTCCATGTGTTGTCCACTGGGGGGCTGCCTGTTATTCTACATGTCAAAAGCAATGGCATATATTTGAGAGACTAAGCAAGGATTACTGCTAGTTTTAACACTGGGCTAACCCTCTCCCTGTTGATGTCAGCTGATGCCTGCACCAGAAGCATCTATGCTGACTTCTTCTGAAAATCACACTCTGGGGATCTAATACACAGCTTTACTTCTGAAAATGTTAACCTCGCTCTGTGAAAATTCAGCAAGGGGACATCATGTCCAAAAGTGTCCATGCAGGACAGGTGCCTGTGATGTCTCTTTCAGATACAGCTGTAAAGCAGTAGTGAGGGTTTCTTTCTGAAACTGTACAGGTTTCCAGAAGAATGTCTGGCTCATCAGCAGGGAAAAGAGCAGCAGCAAGGCTGAAATATCTCACTTGGGCATCTCATATGCCTTGCAGAGTTTTCCCTTGGAACGTGTAAACCACCTTTTAGTAAGTTGCTGGTCTAAGGAAAAAGATGTGAGGAAACCCAGTGAGCTTTCCTATTGCGCTCTAGACAGGGCAATGTTAGCATTATCTGCAGTATACGTGAAAAGGGAGAGCAAAACCTGAGGGTGGGGATCTCATCTGGACTCATAATACTCTCATCATGCAGTTATCTTGAAGCATGTGAGCAACTTCAGTGAAGCCATGCCTTTGTACTTCACTGGAACACAGCCAGAATAATTGTGTCTTGCAAAAGTGAGACGCGACTGGACTGCAGCTGAGGATGAAATGCAGAGAGACATCCCCATCACCTTGCTTTGGGCAAGCTGTAATCGTGTAATCCATTGGAGGTGCTGAGTTTCTCCCTTGGGTTACCTGCCTCCCATGGTGATGTAGTGCGAAACTGAGGGTCAGCACAGCTGCACTCAGAGTCGTAGTTAGGAAGTGTCACTCGCCCTCCACCTGAGCTGTTGCAGTGTTGTTTTCCCTTAGGCTGAGAAAGAGGACTGATCTTTCAGTTATCGTTGCGTGGTACCCATATGGGAAGAGTAACTCTTGGCAGTGGTAGTGCAGAAAAACATTTTGCGCATGCGTGTACGTCCACCCTGTGCATTTCTTGCGTGCAGACCTAACCTTACAGGGCCTGACAGCAGTCCTTGCAAGACTTTCCTCTGGATGGCCTCCTATCCCTTTTGCCAAGTCTAGGAACCTTCTTTCTGGTAACCTTGAGCTGTTTACTCTCATCGCTGAATCGCTGGAGTGTTTTTCATGGAACACACTAGCGACGCAGTCCTGGTCTCTCTGCTTTGTGGTAACTTCTTGGTCTGCTGTGAAGCAGCACTGAAGTAATCACTGAATCTTTTCCAGCAGCGTGAAACTTGTTGCTCTGACTCTTTTGGGGTGGTCATTGTCTCAGGTTTGAGGCTGTCCTACCACCAGGGCACCCTGTTTTGTCCTTAGGAACATGCATGGCCAGGAAAACATACTCCTCAGTGGTCAGAGTCAGAGCTGTGCAGACTTAAGCCCTGGTTCATGGAAGGTGTTTCCGCATGCTGCTGATGTCTATAAGGACTCAAACATACCTTGCTTACACAGAGATGCTTTCCTGAAGCAGAGTTGTCACTTTTCTACAGGTACCACAGGATGCCCTCCCTTATTCTGCTTCATGTAACTGGTACTAGAATGATCATTTCCTGATAAATGAAGGCACTTAATCAGTCCTCTTCCCCTTGGAAGAAGGACTTTTGGGGATATTGTTATATCATTTAAAATAATATTTTGGAATTTAAGTTTACATTGCTTTATTTTTCACTTGAGGTGACTGTATATAAATATTTTCCTCTATTTTATCATTGCTGATAAAGTAAGCCTACGGTATACAGACAAATAATTTGCCTTTGATGTATTGAAACTGTGAGATATAAAGTAGACTTCTCTCTTGTGTCCATGTTCCTGACTATAACTCTGTTCCTCTGTGTTTTTATAAATTGGAATAAATGTTGCTTACCGGCAACAGAGAGCCTGAAAGCTTACCAATAATTTTTATGTAATTGAAATCAAGCAACCCTAGTGAAGGATCTCACATATGTATAATGATAAATGTATATGTAAAAACTTTAGAAAGAAATAAACCAAATGTATTTAATCTCCTGCAGTTTAATGTTGGGTTTTTTTTTTTTATTGGAGCCCTTGCATCGCTTGGTGAAGGTGGCTTTCCCAGCTCATACAGCAGCCTCCATCTGTCCTGCTCAGGGAAGATACCGACCAATTAGCTGGTGCTGCGCTTTCCCCGATGCACCCTTTTGACTTCTGCCAGCAAGCAGTTTAAAGGTTTCCTGAGCTGGAGGATGCATGTACTGTCTGCCTTGCAGGAACTCTGTGTTGGACCTGTGCTGGGGCAGAGGCCAGTGCAGCCCCACACAAATAGGTAGCAAACAGTCCTTACTGACGGAAGCACAAGGAGGCACGTGGTTGAGGTAACCAGTGGAGCCAATGGTACTGCATGCACACCAGTCCTGCCTGAGGGCAGCTGGAGTGTGTCTCTCTTCCTTTTGCAGTTCTGCAAGAGGTGGCTTCCCCTCCAGCGGTTACAGGGTCTTTCTTTAGCCTGCAGAGTTATCACTACTTAGCTGTGAAGAGACACCAAGAAGAGAATTAAATTGATTAAAAATTAGTTTGGCAGCACATAGTGTGGAAGAGAGGGAAGCTGCAGCAAGCAGCTCTTCAGAAATTATTGAAAGTTGACCTCAAAATTTATGAGGTAGTTTGTTTGAGGGCACTTGTCAAGGTTGGGAATTGCTTTCGGCCTAGCAGATGAGAAATGAGGCCCCAGGAGATGCAGTCAGGCACTAAAGAAAGAGGGGGAGTGCAGAAAGAGAGAGGTGGGAGTGGGTAAGAAATGATGGCTCTCCAGAGTGAGAGCAAACAGGCTGTACAACACACAGAAAGCAAACAGCCTTGTGCTTGTAGTTCTTGGTTTGGACATGGCTCAGTGTGGGAAGATAGGATACTGTGTGGAGAGTAACAGTGCAAATGAAAAGGATGTGTTCAGAACCAGGTGGGGCACAAAGAACAGGGCTGAGAGCTTGAATTTGGAGACAATAGTAGGGAAGATATGTTTTTTCCTTACGAAGCTGTCTGTGCATGTTTGACCATCTTGAGATGATTGTTTCTTTGGGGTTTTTTCCCCCTAGAGACTCACCATGTTGCCTTTAGGTGAATGGCAAGACCTCCAGCATTTGAGATAGTTATGCGCTGCTTTTTTCACACTATGCCATGGGATGTCAGATCTTTTAATTACTGTTCCATCCTGGTTACTTCAAACCACTCGGGGTTTTTGATTCCAATGCATGCTCCTGGATTAGTATGTCTTTTATGAAAAGACTAAACAAAGCGGTGGTGAGGATGAGTGGGAGTATTTTACAAAGATGTATTAAATGCCTCCTCTAAGCCCAAATTAATGTTCCAACCATGTTTGAATGTTAACGTCAGTGCTGCTCACCACATCTTTTCCTATTTTGTCTTTCTAGCTGTCAAAGTCAACACTGATCGTTTTCTGACAATTTTCTGCCTGAATCATTAGTTGCATCACGTTGCTTGCAATGCATTAAACTGGAACAAAATGACAGAACAGATGCAAGGTGAAAGACAGATGCGTTTATATTCTCTTCAATGTCCATTTTCAGTTCAAGCTTCAAAATACAGAATGTAATTGCCAAGGGAGCCTGAAATGACAAGCTTGTGTATGCAGGCGAAACCTCCAGAGTCCGCAGAATCTACAGCATCTCTGTGGCTATTTATAAATAATGTAGCATGAGAGAGTGACTTAGCCCGAAACTAAAGCACAACTTGGTCTGAAATTGTCATGAGTATCTCTAGTATCTTCCCATGAAAATGGGAAGAAGGTTCTTACCCAGCAGCACAGTGATGATCTGCAGTGGCCTAAACAGCAAGGAAAGGTCACAAACATCCAGGAGCTTTTAAGGCAGGGCTTGAAGGGGAATGATGTGGTTATGACCTAGGTTTTCACTTGTCAGACTGTTGCACATTCTAGCTCTTTCTTTCCATGTTTGCTGCTAAATTGATGCTTCTCAAAAGAAGCTGCTATACTAGCCATTTCTCCCAGAAACAGAACCATCCTAGAAAGCATTGTCTACTGCACAACAGCTAGCCACCATGCAGGTTTGCTGTCATGGTCATGTTCATTTGAGGGCATCTCTTGATCCTATTCCATGGCAAGTTTTTGGGTGGATCAGGTACTTAGATGATGGGATCTTTGTTTTGCCAGTTGGCTCTTGACAATAAGATGCAAAGACAAGGAGATAAGGTGGAGGAATCAACGCTAAGTAGACTGATGTGCCTTGGAGCATGTGTAAGGTAATTTGTTGTTACTGTGAACTGGAAGTTTGTGGGAGGGTTTTGGCCCCCTGTACCTAGGTGGGGTGTGTCAGTACTATAAGTACTTATATATACTATATAAGGCTGAGATTGCCCAAATAACAACTTTGGAAACACCAGACTTTGGTACAGATGTTGCTGAATTGTGCGACAGGAAAAAGTAATGAGAGACATATCGTGTCTTAGGGAGGAGCTAGGGCAGAGAAAGGAAGGTGCAAGTATGGCAAAAAGGTTGTTCCAGAAACATCCAGCAATGATGAATAACGTAGAAGGTCAGATAAAGAACAAGGGATGGGGGAATCTTCTGAAAGGAGGGGTGCAGGTGGCTATAGATGACAGGCTGACTTGCAACCCCAAGCCAGCAGGACTCCCCGTTGGCCTTTCCATCAGGTCTGTGCCTGAAAAACTCAGCGTGTGAGGGTGTGCTACAGAGGGATAGATTTCCACCTGTAGGGAGGGAAGAGTGGTGGATTTGTAAGTGAAAAGAAGATGTGTCATTCATAAGATTTAAGAGTGTTAGAGTAACAGCTTTGTAATTGTGTGTAATAGGGTGGAAAATAGTATCATTGCAGATTAGCAGTAGTGGTGTCTTTATTTGATAATCAGGATATTTATTACTTAATAGTTGACTAGTTTCTTAGTAAGGTATTGCTTAATCACTAAACATTGAGGATTTCTAAATCAGTTATATCTTGATCTTGCAATCTAAATGGAGAAAGTTGCTTCCTGAAAAGCAGTTGCATGGGGAGAAAGGCTTCAGGACAGTTCTAACCTAGTCTTATCTTGCTTCAGCCACAAGTTGAATGACTTGGACAACTGCAAGGATGTTTATATGAATATTTGAAAATATTTGAATTATGCAGGAGCTCTGCTAGTTGCCACGAGCTAAAATGCATGAGTCTTGAGAATGTATTGAGAAACAGTAAAAAGGAAGTATTGTGAAAGCAAGGTCGTGAATTAAAATCTCAGGGACAGACTTTTATAGTGCGCAAGTGTTGAGTTTTCTTAATGAACAAACATTACTTGTCTGCACATGTTAAGGCCCTGGTGGGCCTTTTTCTGTGCAGTCTTGAAAAGTGGGTGAAATGTGCTGTACAGATGGCTCTAAGACTGCAGAATAAAGCAGAACATAGCACCAGAGATGGAAAACTCTGTGGAAAAGAAGACAGCAAGGAGGGCTTGCCCAAGGGGAGAGCACCAGGATCTGTTTGAAAGCTGGAGGCAAGAAGAAAAGGGAACAAATTACAACCGTAAATAAAAAGCTTGGGAGGCAACTGAAAAGTGCATAGATTCAGTTTTCCCTCGGAAAAGGCAATCCATTAAAAAGAAGGGAGCAGCCACCTGTGAAGGTTGCCTAACGCCTTCCTTTGTCCAAGTGCTCTCTCTCGTGAAAAGTTTCATTCTCCCATTGTTTGCAGAGGTATTTTGAATGCTGCCGGGGCTGCCCTGGGGTCAGGAGAGCATGCTGTGTGCTGGCCTTCAGGGAGAACTGCTCAGAGTTAGCCAAGGTAAGTATTCCTTCCCATGCTTTGTAGCTTGGAAGACAGCAGCATCCCTGGGTCTGTCTGCAGAATGGGGAGTGGCTTTGCTGGAATGGGCAGAAAAAACCCCCCACTAGCCAAGCTGAAGCCCACTTTCCCCTTACCACTACACAGAGATTGTTCAAAGTGTGTGGGTTTGGGTAGATGTGGTGTTGTTTTCTTCACCCCCCAAGAAAAAGTCAAGTTCAGCCATAACTCGTCTTTTAGATCTGCCTCACCTTTTGATGCCGAGCTCAGAAGTGTGCGGTAGAGATGCCCTGTCACCTCTTTGGGAAGGTGAATATTTTTAGTCAGCTTGAGTAACCTCCTTCCTCTCTGCCCAGGTGTCCCACATGAAAAAACACACTTTCTCTGTTCAGGGTAATTCCGACCATGACTTGTTAACCAAGACATGTGCCTCTGGACCTGCATGCCTGATACCAAGATCTTGAAGCACACTGCTTCCTTCTGCTTCCCATCCCATCCCAGTCTGAACTGTGCTGGGCACCCTGTAAATACAAGTGCTGAGAGTGCGGTGGACGTAGCCAGGGCCATTACCGGTATAATTACCAGAGTAATAAAGACACCAAGTACCAGACCCTTGGCTCCTCCCAAAGACATGCTCACCATGGTAGGAACTTGCAGTGGTCTGTGCCTGGGGTGGAAATACTCTCCATGTCTGGGCTACTCATCCTGCTGGGACAGTTTTGTGGGGGCTGTGTAGCCAGCCAATGATAGCAAGCACAGTGTAAAACCCAAGTCCCTATCATCACAGCCATACCCACGCTGCGTTTCTCAGGCAACTGAGGTGTGGGTGGCAGTTAGCAATTGTAATTGGTTTGGGGGGGGGAGGGGGGAAGCCCATACACACACACACGAAGTGCTCTTTCTGTTTAGCTGCAATTTCTGACTGCACTTTAGACATTGTCAGAATCCACATTCCCATTGGCAGGGAGCCAGGCTGCTGGCACTCTGATTAAACTGTGTGTGGGCAAAATGTAGGCAGATGATGGGGACCTGGTGCACTGAAACCTTGGGGAGATTTTGAATCCTTTGCTGCTGCTTTTTTTTCTCTCCAAACTCCTTGCAGGCTAGTTTTCTGACCACCCCTCATGAGATCTGTTTTGAGGCCTGAACCTCCAACTTTGGAATCTGAGAAGAACCACAAAGCCACAGAGGCAGCCACTCATAGTACATTACCCCCAGCTGCTTGTTCACCTGCAGGTGAACAGGTAACCCTCTGAGTGTAGTGCAGATACCAGAAGGACTGACAATGTTGGGCTACAGCAATATAAAAGGAATTTTTGCAGGTGGATGGGAATCTTCTTCTGCAAAGGTCCCAAAGACAGTCAGCAAGGCAACTTCCTGGCCCAGCTTCCGTCTCCCTGGGCGCCCCATCTGCAACAGCTCCTCTGAGGAGCATGGCTTTGCTTCAGTGAGCTACGCTGCCCTGCTCCAGCCTGGGGCACTGAGCAACTGTCCAGCTAACCCACAGGCAGCTTCCCAGGAAGCACTGGAGCTGGGGAGTTTGAGACATGGGCTTCTTAGTCAATTTGCATCTCCACTGCCTTGCGTGTGAAGACTGGGGACCATTGCATCATTCCCAGGATATGTGTGGGCCCCCTTAGTTTATATTGGCTTGCATGTTCACTGAGTTTTCATTTGGCCTATCATCGTTCCTCTTAGGGCTTGTCAGCACAGTCAGGAAGATAAGATGAGCTGACCCACCTTCACAGCATTGGGTGGAAACTCTTTTCAGGAACATAATGACTAGGCTCCGTTATGACTTAACATCACTCCTCTTCCATGTTGATGCCACCACAAAGGGCCTGACTGGATAGCTACACCTCAAGTGGGGAACTCTGCTTTAAAATGGGTGAGCTGCACTGCTGAACAATTGCGTGGGCATCCCTGTTCAGAGGTGGGGTGGCCTCCACGCAGCCCAGCTTCTGGAGCAAGGCAAGCTGAATCCCTTTTTAAAATCCCACAGCAGTTTGTTTCACATCTTTAGCTTTTTTTCCCTCTTGAACTCCAAGAGTTCTGGCACAAACAAGTCCCTAGAGGTATTTTACAGCCCTCTGGGCTCTGCTGAGCTTGTGATTCATCAGATGTGTCTTAACGTTCAGCTCAGTGTGTGGTCTGACTGATGGGGCCTCCTTGCCAAGCGTTAGGAGCTGCACAAGTCCTGCAGGGACTCGCATGTGCAGTCCGGGGTTCAGTCTCCCATGATTTCAGAGGAGGGACAACTCCTCCAGGTCAGAGCTACCTGGAGGCTGAGATGCTGGATCCCGAACATTCCCGCTGTGGTCTGCCTCTCTGCCACGGAGAAGCCAGGGAGGTTTAACCCTCAGCTCTTCCAGGAGCAGACTAAGGCCAGAGCTGCATGCGTGCACACCAGTTCTGCCTGTACTACTTGAAGTGCAAACTCTCCGGGGCAGGGCCATCAGCCATGTACATTCAATAGTAATAAATATTAATCCTTATGATTTGCAAACCACTTGGCTTTCAGAGCCTGGTATGGCTTTAATACCAAACACAAAAGGCCTGGGTGTTTTATGAGCTCTGGGGACAGTTTAACTAGTTCGAATGTGTACTTGGCTTTGAGTCACAGATGTCATCAATCAAAGGAGCAGTCTTTTCCCTCTGACTCACCAAGGCTGACTCCTTCAACCGAGGGGTTTAAATATCCACCTGATTTAAGCATCGCAAGTTTGACTTGAAAAATTATGGTTGCTGAAACCACAGTGAGGCAACTCACCCCAGCTCTGGCGAGGTCAAGGAACGATCACACAGGTGCTAAAGGCAGAGGTCATCCACCAGCTTTCATCAGCTGAGAACTGAGCTTTGTGGGCAATGAACTGTAGCTTCACCGGTCTGCTAAACCTAGGAAACTTTCCCTGTAAATTTGTTGTAAGACATCCCTCATCTAAATGACATTTTTAAATGTAGAAAACCAAATTCACCCCTATGTAATGGGATTTTCAGGTTTATCATTGCGCTCCTGGGAACCTTGACTTTGCCAAAGGACATTAAAACAAAAAGAGAAAAAACTCATGCCCCTTCTTGTCCATTCAGGTACCTCCTGCCGAAGAACAATTCTTATTCCACATTTCCTCAGCAGGTACGCTTTGAGGCCTGGTGAGTTCTTGCAGTCCTTGCATTGTCCCACCTTGAATGGTGAAAGGCTGCTATGGTTATTGCTGATCCTCTTGTAGCTGCAAAGGGTTGAGAAAACACCAAATCTGTTTGGCTGCTGGTACTGCTCTCCTTATAGTATGTCATCCCTTGCTTATCGTGCCCCTCGGTGCTTTTATCGTTGTCCTGACTGACCACGTCACAAGTATCCTCACCCCTTGCTATTTTCCTCTAAGTGGAAAATGAAGCACAAAAAGCCTAAAGTAACTCAGTCACCCAGGAATTTGTGAGCACGTAGAGAAGGTGAATTCCTTTCTCCCAGAAAAGGCAGTGTATCACTTTGTGTCACGCTCCTGTTTCAACTGCCTTGAGTACTTTGACAGCTTCACCCTCTTTATGAAGGTCATCCCTTCTTGGTCTTGTCCCTTGTTCTGGCTCTCAGCTTGTTTAGTTCTTAATTGCTATTAAAGAAAACTTTGCAGCTGGCTGAATCTCTGCGGTTACAACACCTCTAGCATTTGTGCTGCTCTCTTAGCTCAGCGCAGAACACCTGTTTCAGACCAAGCAGTAGAACTGGGCAGATGCATTTGTGGTCACCCGTGCGGCAGTCATCACCCGAGTTCAGAGTACTGCTACACTTAACATTGTGTAAGCCTGCCATGCCTCCAGACTGCAGCTTTGATCCCAAGGTTTATCCCCAAGCTGAAATTCAGAGGTAAGAGTTTTATTGGATATCTTGCCTTTAAATGCTAACAGCATCAGGATGTGCTGGCAGGCTGCTGAGCATGAAGATTAGCAGACAAAATAGTTAGGAAATACAGATAAACAAAGACGGAGGAACACGCACACTGGCCATTTGCCCATGGTCAGAACATTGTTACTGTTAATTGTTCTTAAAGCTGTAGTTATGCACAATAAACAAAAACGGGGGCTGCTTGGATTGAGGGTGCTCTGCCCTGGTAGTGGCTTCCATGCCACCAGGTGAGGAAAGGGAAGTACAGCTTCAAACAAATCTAAGCACTAGTCCCTGTTTTCCTGCTTAAGCACAGCATAAATCGTACAGCATTGGCCAAGTCTCCTTATTAATTTCACTCTGTAAGCAATCATAAATCATTTAGTTTTCATATGAAATATTTAAGCTCTCTGATTGGTTTTGAATACTTTATGTATAATTTAAAGAATTCGCTATCACAGAAATTATTAAACATGGATATGTCAGATTACAACAGAGCTAAAGAGGAGGGACAAGGATACTGAAAACCGAAGGATTTACCAACACTATAACAAAGCGCAAGATTTTTCCTTGCATAATGAAAACAAGAAATAGTCCCCGATTTTAAGGCTAGAAATGACCTTGTTGATAATGTGCTAATGTCAGCGCTGTTCGGTCTGCAAAGCACTGGATGGAGTTGTTAGTACTGGCACTAAGCTGTCATCACACAGGATGAGCTGCCTGACTTCACTGTGTGCTTCAGTGCGATGAGTCCCAGCTTTTGCGAACGGTGCTCCAGAAAATGTTGCCCTGTGGTTCCCATGCATTTGAGCTACAAAAGCCCTGAGGGAAAGATTTCAAGGGATCCACCTTATGCCTAAGTAAACAACTTGAAAAATGTGCCATGCTTGCTGTGATGTATGGCTGACATGTACCATGTAGCCCTAAGGTGTTTGTACCATTGTCAAAAACAATACAAGAACTTCAACAGGATGGAAGTGCATTGTTCTGATCTCTGCCGGTGCTGTACACCTACTGGCTTTTTATGTGTGTCCCACGGTGCCTGCCTTGAAAGCGAGAGCTGAAGGGCCCCCTTTCTACTTTGTGTAGCTGAGCTATGTCTGAAACCCACCAAATCCAAGCCAGATTTCCTCTCTGATCCTTTCCAAATCACCACTGACCCCACCTCTGTGCATGAATGCCCCAAAACCTTGCAGGTCACCTGTGCTGCTTCTGCCCCGCAGCATGACAGCGTGTAGTGCTCTGCTCCAAAATCCCAAGCTGCAACTGGCCCTGCACCTCTTCACTGCCACACTCCTCACCATTTGCCTGCTGGCTTTCCTGGCTACCTGGTCTCTCTCTGCCGGTGTACAGCTGCAATGGTCTCTTGCCAAGATGCAGTCTGATCTCATCTGAGCCCACATCACCAGGGTACATTCTTCTTGATTCTCCAGCTATCTGTCCCCAGGTCACTCCCTCTTAGCTTTCCTGGCTGCAACACCCTCCCTGCATCAGGCTGTTTGGAACTCTCCCTTATACTCAGCTGGCAGGCAGGGAGCTGGTGTGTGACCTGCACCATGCACAGAACACAGCAAGTCCCCTGCCAATCACCTGCCTGAGCTGCACTTCAGGTGCCGCTGGGGGAGTCAGAGGAGCCACAGCAGCAGTGAGCAATGCTCCCCAGAGGCAGAGGACGAGCTCATGGCAGGGATGAGGGTAACTGGCACTCAAAAATGTACCAGAGCAGAGCTCAGAAGATGCTGCCATCATGTAAAAACCCTTGTTGCAGCTCAAGGGACACTGGTGCTCTGTGAGACAGGCAAGGGAAATCTGCCATGGGGTGCTTGAAAGGCAGAAGGGGCTGAAAAGCTGGGAGTTGGGAAGAAACCAAACTCATTGCTGTGAAGAAGCCTGGTTCAGAAGAGCCTGGAAAGTGCTGTACGGTAAGGGAGGAGGCAGCAGGAGAAGCTCATGAAGAGTGTGGGGGCAAGGACAACCAGGGGATGCATGGGAGAAACATTAGCATCTCTGTGCCTTGCCTTAAGCCTTGGCCACAAGGTCTTTTTGCTGGTGTCAGTGTCAGCAAATCATGAATCATTACTCAGAGCCTGGAAACGGAGCCCACATCACTTCGAGCTTCTTGCCTAATTGTCTGAGTTGTGCTGGATGGCATTGGCAAGATGAGAAAGCGGGCAGAATTTGCTACATGAGCTTTATGTTTGTCTTTGGCCAAAAAAAGTTGCTGCTATGATTATTCACCCTTTCCAAGACTATTAGTGGGCTGTAGGCGTAAAGGGTTTCAAGAAAAGTGTTATCCATTTAAAAGCCAGATTAAAAAAATCAGCAACCAACTATGTTTCTGAATACAAATATTAATTTCTGGAGAGTCAAACACCTATTATTTATCATTTTGAGATGTCAAGTACTTCTGAAAAACGTGGTTCTTTGTTACATCTTGTGGTTTCAATTCTGATGCAGTTGCAGGTGGGAACAGCTCAGTGGTGGGAGCTTTCACATGTATTAGTAGCACAATAGGTGCAGGAGCAGAGGGAACAGTTTGTGCAATGCATCACAGCAGCTAAGAAAGGCATATGTGAAATATCACCCTCCCATCAGCCACACAGGCATGCATCTCAATTCTTTCTTCCCCAGCTGGCTTCTGCTGCAGGGGTCAATGAGGAACGGAGCACTGTGTCGGGAATGCAGTGGCTGATTGCGGAGGAAAGGGCAGTCCTTCATGAAGTGGTTATCATTCAAGCCTGCTCCAGAGAGCCAGGACTTAAAATTCTTCCTAAGCAAAGGGAAAGGAAGGATGGAGTGGGGCAAACCACTGTGCATTTTAAACAGCTTTGATTCTGAGTTGGAGTTTTATTTTAAATACTATGATTCATCTCTATTTATTTTGTTAAGCAATGAGCAAGCAGAAAGTCTAGCAGCTGAAATGATGTGCCTGAAAGACTCCTGGCAGGCAATCCATCAAACAAGTATTGATTAGTACTGCCAGAGGAGCCATTTTGCACAATAAGACCTTTATTCTATACTCTGACAAATGCTCACTTAGATGTAAATTAGCTGAAGGTGTCCTTCTCTAACACTGTAGGGCTGAACCGGGAATGAATGTTTGCTCTCCAAAGAGCAGAATTGTGGAAAGTGTAGCAAGAGCCATGAGAGAAAAAACATGGCTAAGATTCCAGGGCTCCAGGAGGTGTTTTTCCTTTTTGAAAAGGAGGAGAAAACATAAACCCAAGAATTGCATGGTACAGCTGGAAAGTCCCCTCACGGGCTGCAATGGCTGAACAGAGGCTTCCTGGTAACCGTGCTGCTGAACAGCCTAGCCTCGCCCACCCGCTGTGGACAATAATGTGAAGGAAATCAAAGCTGAGAAAGGTACAATGGAGGTGCTATTATACCGTTTACCCGTGTATCACAGGTGTAAGCCTCCCTGCACTGCCCCAATAGTGTGCATGTCATTACAATGGATGAGCCAAGCTTTGCCCTTCCGAAGGGATCTAAAGATTCTGCCCTTGATACCTCCCACCCAATGGTTAATTCCTCCTAATGTTGTAAATATTTCTAAACTCAGTGTAAACATCTGACTTCAATTTCCAGCCATTGGTTTCCATCGTACTTTCTCTGCTTGGTTAAAAAGCCTTTCAGGATCCAGAATTTTCTCTCCCACAGAGGTGCCTTTGCAATCATGGCCCGTTTAGTTACTTCTTCAAAAGCTAAGCAGATTGAGTTCTCCACTTCTCTCAGTACTGGGCATCTGCTCTGATCCTAGCCTCAAATGTCTGTTCCAGTTTTCTCAATGTCTCTTCTCTTGGGCATTTCAGGTACCGTTACAGGTACCTGAACCATACACTACACAGTGTGCTCAGGCACAGAATTACACCTTTGGTTTCCTTCACGTGGGATGGAAAAACACAGTTACACTTACTGTCCTGCCCCTTGCTTCGGTGCAGAGGCTTTGCAGAGGCACTGCTCGTAATGACTGGTCCTGATGGCGCTCAGCTATGAAAGTAGATGGTGATGCTGAGTGTTTCAGCAGCTCACAAAGCCATAAACATCCGCCCAGCAAGGCAGTATATTGCAAAGCCTCGCAAGTGAACAAGAGTTAGTGTGCAGTTGAATGCAACAGCTGGGCAGAGGTAATATATGTGGAATATCCTGGGGTTTCCTCTTCATAATGCTCTAATGAAGCATTAGAGACTGAAGACAGTGCTTAAACCTTTGTAGCCTGTGGCTACATGCTGACAAGTGTCACTGCCTGCCCTGGGGATGGGTGTGTGGTGGGTAAACAGCTCCAGGGCCTGGATGGTGACTCTCACTGGAGAGCTCTGCTGCAGCTCAGCTCAGAGGGACAGCCTGGCTCGACTGCCAGGTGAGCAATCTTGCAATCTTGATGAGCAATCTTGCTCATCTTCCCCTGCATCCAGGGAGAGCTTTAAGCTCTTTCTTGGATGTTGTGCTGTCTCCATTGCCCATGGAGGTCTTGGCTCCTCCTTTGCTGTATTACCTTAGTTCTCATCCTGGCAATATGCAAACACCTTGCTAACCTGTGATGTCTGATATGTATTTAGTTTAAGTTTAGGTGACTTTAAGACATTACTGTAGTCAGATGCCCAGTCCATCTGGACCTGAAATGAAGCAGTACATCCATATTTCATCCAAGCATGGTTCAGCTTGCACCACCCATGCACCTAAAGTTGCATTAAAACAACTAGGTTATGACGGACGCATCCTAATTAAGTCCCAGAGTGTTAGATCACACAGGAAAATGAACCAGTCTCTTCCAAACCACTGACTAAATCCACTTTCTATCTTGGAGAAAATATTGTATTGCCATGCTTTGGCTGCACTTACTCTGAATATACTTCAACTCCTTTGGCTTCAATGCAATTCTAGTGTTGGCCAAAGCTAAAACTGTATGGAGCCTATGCCTAAATTCATTTTGAACTGAGTCTGGTGTGAAATACAACAATCTTAATAAAGCTGTGACTTAAACTCTTTTGGATTTTATGGGTTTTGTTCGTTAATTATTTTTTTCCCCTTGCAACTAATTATTTCAGGAACAGGTGGCAGGGGAGAGGGTGAACGCGTCTATAGAGGCATATTCAGTCTCAGCCATTTAAACAGCAATTAGTTATAATCTCTTCTAATTTATTAACTTGTGCAGGATCTGGTATCACAAAATATTAGTAAGAGCTGGACGGGGAATTCAACAGCAGCAAACTTATCCATGCATTAGAGTGCTCAGCTAATTAAACTGTAGTAATAGTACGACTTGAAGACACTCCACTGTGTAAACTGATGTGACCTCACCTATTTTATTCTGTGTTTATAGACACTGAGGACTCTCAGTACTTCTCTGTTGTTCTTGGGGATCATTTTATGTTCACAGCTTAGGTATTGATTTTTCCTGGTAGAGGCATGCAGGAAAAACGCGGAGCAACACAGGGCACAATCCAGCTGGGGCACTGGAAGAGGAAGTCCTGCAACTCTGAACCATCAGTGTCTAATGCCATCAGTAATTTTGCAGGAAGGGGGACAGAAGGGACACCTGCAGTCAGACATACTCACTGGTTGCAAGGACCGACAGCAGCTGGTAGGGTCTCATGCACCACACGCTGCTCTGCTTTTCCTCCATGGTACTGTACCTCTTCACCACTGCTCAGTGCCTTTCTTTGCTACATGCATTTCTGGGCTCCCTCTTCACAACTGCTCAGGTTTTTCGTGTTGCCTGTGGATGCCAGCAACCGTTAGCAAGATGTTGTAGGGCTAATTCTTCTATATGTCAGTCTAAAGTGCAACAGGAAGGATTTTCCAAGGACCTAGCAGTACTTTTACTGATTTTTCTAGCTGTTGGCTAGCCCACAAAAATGGGAGGGTGGCAGGGGAAGGGGGTGTGGGCAAGGCTAAAGATGGAGCATCCCTTAAAGCTATAGGATCATATGTTTCACCAGCAGTGCCATTCAGCCTGTGAGCTCTCTACGCTCAGCATATGGAAACCTTTTAGGAAGCAAGGCCACACACTTGGTGGTGGTAGTACATCATGATTGGCTGCTTCCTTAATCCAGTTTTTTAGACAGCTCTGACAATGTCATCCTGCTGGTGACAGTGACAGAATGCAATGGGACCTGGAGGTACTGGAAGGATAGCAGCCGCCTGAAGGGCTCATTGGGAGTAAGGGACTCCAGCATGCTGTGGCCAGTACAGATAAGCCTCTGACTGAGAAAGACAAACGCAGCCCCATTCTCGTGGGAGGTGGCAGGCACTGCTCTGCTCTGTGTTCACCTCTGCAACAGCCTAGCTGCAGCCCTGGAGCTACCGCAACCCCCTTCCCTGCCTGTCTCCACCTGTCTCGGTTGTTTGTGAGCTGCATGGTTCTGGAGCCTGCGGCAGAGGCAGAGGGCAGCACGAATATCCCTTGTTTTAACCCACCTGCTGAGAGCTCTGCTCTGTGATGACAATGAACAAAGGAGACAGAGAGCAGTGTCGAGAGCAGGGAGACGGGAAATCGGCAGGGAAGTCGACCGCTTTCTAGACCTGACACTAATTTTCTTGCATTAAAAACTGGCCAGATATCTGCATTTTCACCCAGCCACGTTGCCGAAGTGAGAGGTGAGGATGGAGAAACTGGCCAAGACTCACGGTACACTGAGCCTTTTGTCTGAATCCAGCTGTGACAAGAGGAAAGTGCTGCAGAGGGATGTGTAAGAATCCTCCAGTGGTTTCTGGTTCAGCTGGAGATTCCTGGAGTCTCCAAGGCCAGCCCTGGGCTGTGCTACGCTTCTCCTGCCACCATGCTCCTGCTCTCCTGCAGCACTGTTCTGTTCCAGAGAAGCCCAGGAGCACAGCAGAGGCAGTAAACTTTGTCTCGCTTAGCTTGTGCAGCCAGCATGACTGCCAATGCTTTCAGGAGGACCCATCCTGGTCCTATGTCCATGTACTTCCTTTGTGTACGTCCCTGCCTCAACTTGACTGTCCCTGACCTGGGGCATGAAGGACAGGAAAGGCCTTGGCAACCCAAGGGGAAAGCTCTTCTCAGGTGCAGCCAGGTACGCAGGGCTGGCCGTGGGGTGGGTGCGTGGGGAACACCCGTGCTTGCAAGAACAGGGGCTGACAAAATGGCCACAGCTACCCTTTACAGGGTCAGGGAAAGGCAAGCTGGTGGCTGCTGAAGCAAAATCAGGTGTTCCTTAAAGGGCTTTTGATGCCAACTCTGCCATCCTCCTTTGACCTGCCAGGGGACACAGCTGACCCGCCCTGGCTTGGCTTCTGGCAGTGGAGACCACTGAGTGGAGACCCCTGAGTGGAGACCCAGGGGTTTGGTTCCACTGCTCCTTGGAGGTCGGTGTACTCCCTGAAGCAGGAAGCTTTGAAGATGCATGCTGCAGCACTCTACATCCCTGTCATGACTTCAGAGGGAGCAGGGCAGGGAAATAATCAACACCCTGGAAATGCTCTCCACCAATGCATTAACACTTGAGTAAGTGCTTACTTCAATGCACTTGACCTCTGGAGGCGAGATGGGGGAACCCACACAAACAGTGGTAGTCATCTCAAGAATATCCAGTATGAGAGACATCCTTAGTTTGGTTACAGGCTTTGCTGTTTCTCTGTGTGTGTTTTAAGCCTATTATTTGCAAATGTTTCTGCATTCATGTGTTATTATGAGAATGGAATTACCCAGCTGCTCATCCAACAAGCCATTCAGTATTTGAGGCGTAGCCTTGAATTTCCATTTGTGACCTCTCCTTACAATCATAGGATAGAACCGTTGAAACATAGAATTGTTGTTGTTGGACGAGACCTTTAAGATCATTGAGCCCAACAGTTAACCCAGCACTGCCAAGTCACTGCTAAATCATACACATCTTTAAAATACCTTCAGGGATGATGACTCTACCACTCTCTGGGCAGCCTGTTCCAGTGATTTACAACCCCTTCAGTGAAGAATTTTTTCCTAATATCCAACCTAAACCTTCGCCGGCACAATTGATGCTATTTCCTCTTGTCCTATCACTTGTTACTTGGGAGAAGAGACCAATCCCCACCTCACTGCAATCTCCTTTCAGGTGGTTGTAGAGAGTAACAAGGTGTCGTCTCAACCTTCTTTTCTCCAAACTAAACAACCCCGTTTCTCTCAGACATTCCTTATCAGGCTTGTGCGCTAGACTCTTCATCATATTCATTGTCCTTCTTTGGACATGCTCCAGCACCTCACCCTCCTGGCCATCTGGGCACACTGCTAGCTCATATTCAGCTCGCTGTCGACCAACACTCCCAGGACCTTTTCTGCCAGGCAGCTTTCCAGCTACTCTTCCCCAAGCCTGTAGCATTGCAGAGCAATGCTGTGACCCAAGTGCGGGAGCTGGCACTTAGTCTTGTCAAACCTCATGTAACTGGTCTTGGCCCATCGATCCAGCCTGTCCAGATCCCTCTGTAGAACCTCTCTACCTTCAAGCAGATCATTGCTCCCACTTAACTTGGTGTCATCTGAAAACTTACTGAGGGTGCACTCGATCCCCTCATCCAGATCATTGATAAAGGTGTTGAAGAAGACAGGCCCCAACACTGAGCCCTGGGGAACACCGCTGGTGACTGGCTACCAACTGGATTTGACTCCATTCACCACCACTCTTGGGACAGGGCCAGCCAGCCAGTTTTTGTCCATAGAAGAATGCACCCAGCCAAGCCATGAACTGGAGAATTCTCCAGGAGAATGCTGTGGGAAATGGTGTCAAAGGCTTTACTGAAATCCAGGTAGACAACAGCCACAGTCTTTCCCTTGACCACTAGGCAGGTGATTTGTCATAGAAGAAGATCAGGTTAGTCAAGTAGGACGTGCCTTTCATAAACCCATGCTGACTGGGCCTGACCACCTGGTTGTTCTATATGTGCTGCATGATGACACTCAAGATGATCTGCTCCATAACTTTTCTTGGCACCAAAGTCAGGCTGACAGGCCTGTAGTTCCCTGGATCCTCCTTCCGGTGCTTCTTGAAGGTGGGCTTCTTGAAGGCTAACTTCCAGTCGACTAGGACCTCCCCAGTCAGCCAGGACTGCGAATAAATGACGGAAAGTGTCGTGATGAGCACTTCCACCATCTTGCTCAGTTCCCTGAGGTGGATCCCATCTGGCCCCATAGACTTGTGTGCAACTAATTGGTGTAATAGGACACTGTCCATTTCCTCTTGCATTATGGGGGCTTCATCCCTGTTGTCCAGGTCAGGTGGCTGGGCACTCAGATAACAACTGACTGAGGCAAAGAAGGCATTTAGTACCTCAGCCTTTTCCTAATCTTGGGTCACTATGTTTTCCTCTATGTCCCATAAAAGATGGGTATTTTCCTTGGTCCTCCTTTTGTTGTTAATCTATTTACAGAAACATTTTTTATTGTCTTTTACAGCTGTAGCCTTCTTAAGTTCTAGCTGGGCTTCGGCAATTTAATTTTCTCCCTGCGAAGCCTTGCAAAATCCTTATAGTCTTCCTGCGTGGCCTGACCCTTCTTCCATAGGCCAGCGACTTTCCTTTTCTTCCTGAGCTCCAGCCAAAGCTCTCTGTTTAGCCAGAACCATCTTCTTCACCACCAGTTCATCTTACAGCATACTGGGATGGTTTGTTCTTGTGCCTTAAAGAGTTCCTTCTTGCAGAATGTCCAGCCTTCCTGGACTCCTTTGCCCTTCAGGGCAAAGTCCCTCCTAAGGGACTCTGTCAACCAGTCTCCTAAACAGTCTGCCCTCCAGAAGTCCAAGGTGGCAGTTCTAGTGACCCCGCTTCTGGCCCCGCTTCTGACTTCCTCAAATACCGTTTCATGATCCCTGTGCCCAAGATGGCCTCCAACTTTCACATGACCCACAAGTTTGTGAACAATGGGTCCAGCAGGGAATCTTTTCTACTTGTCTCCCTCACCAGCTCTGTCAGGAAGTTGTCTTCCACACACTCCAGGAACCTCCCACACTGTTTCCTCTCTGCAATATTGTATTTCCAGCAGACATCTGGGACGTTGAAGTCCCCCCCAAGAACCAGTGGCAGTGATTGTGAGACCTCTCCCAGGTGCTTATAGAATATTTCATCTACATTTTCATCCTGGTTGGGTGGTCTATAACAGACTCGCACCATGATATCTGTCTGGTTGGCCTTTCTGCTGATTCTTACCCATAAACACTCAACCCTATCATCACCATCATTAAGCTCAAGACAATCAAAACACAGAGGGCTTCTTGACTGCCTCTCCTTCCTGGTCTATCTCTTCTGAATAGTCTATAGCCATCCAATGCAACACTTCTGTTCTTTGAATCATCCCCCCATGTTTCTCTGACAGCAACTATATCACAGTTTTCCTGTTGCACAATGGCTTCCAGCTCTCCTGTTTGTCACCCATGCTGCGGGCTGGTGTAGATGCATTTCAGCTGGGATATTGATCTCATCTCCTTTTTGGGGGCAGCAGCCCTTATTCCTACCTGACCATTTCCAGGCACATCTGTGTTTTCTAACCCATCTATATCCCCTGTGTCTTTGCTAGCACATGGCTCTCCACCCCCTACCTCCATGGGTGTAGCAGACCTAAGGACCTCATGAGCACACTGATGTGGCAGCAGCCCTTATTCCTACCTGTCCATTTCCAGTCACATCTGTGTTTTCTAACCCATCTATATCCCCTGTGTCTTTGCTAGCACATGGCTCTCCACCCCCTACCTCCATGGGTGTAGCAGACCTAAGGACCTCATGAGCACACTGATGTGCCACCTCTAGGCATGTCTCCAGTGAACCTGGTTTCATCCCTTCCCCCCTTCAAATCTAGTTTAAAGCTCTTTTGATAACACCTGCCAGGTTCTGCTAAAAACCTTCTCCTCCTTTGAGACAGATGTACCCTGTCTGTCACCAGCCAGGTGACACCCATAATCAGAAAACCCAAAGTCCTGCTGGTGACAACAGACTTGGAGCCTAGCATGGATCTGATGGG
>NW_010405490.1:0-3262 GCF_000710305.1 Buceros rhinoceros silvestris | reverse complement strand
CTCCCTCCCCCCAAACACGCGTCAGCCTTTCTCTGCCATCAACAAAGCTGGTATATGAACTGAATATGGAGGAAAGCCTAATTAGAGGAATAGGCCCCTGGCTGATAATTAAAACATGCATCTTGATCTGTTGTTCTGGGTTCCTGAGTTCTGGCTTAGAACTGTGTCAATTTATACTTATGGAATAAATAAGGTTAGAATTCCTTTGCATGGTGAGACCTTTCAGTGATCTTTTGTTCACACCCAGACAGCATGGGTGTATGAAGGACAGGTCCTGCTTGACTGACTTGATCTCCTTCCATGACGAGGTGACCCGCTTAGTGGATAAGGGAAAGACTGTGGACACTGTCTACCTAGACTTTAGTAAAGCCTTTGACACTGTTTTTCACAGCATTCCCTGGAGAAACTGACAGCTTATGGCTTGGACAGGTGTGCCCAGGCCAACAGCATCCTGGCTTGTTTCAGAAATAGTGCAGCCAGCAGGAGGAGGGAAGTGATTGTCACTGGTGAGACTTTAATCCTTTGTTCAGTTTTGGGCCCCTCACTCCAAGAAAGACATTGGGCTGCTGGAGTGTATCCAAAGAAGAGCAACAAAGCTGGTGGAGGGTCTGGAGCACAAGTCCTGTGAGCAGCGGCTGAGAGAACTGGTGTTGTTCAGCATGGAGGAAAGGAGGCTGAGGGGAGACCTTATGGATCTCTACAACTACCTGAAAGGAGGCTGTAGCCAGGTGGGTGTTAGTCTCCCATGTATTGAGCGATAGGATGAGAGGAAATGGCCTCTAGTTGCACAAGGGAAGTTTAGACTGAGTATTAGGGAAGACATTCTTTACAGAAAGGATTATGACGCACTGGAGCAGGCCGCCCAGGGCAGTGGTGGAGTCCCCGTCCCCGGAGGTATCTGGAAGACATACAGGTGTGGTGCTTAAGGACATGGCTTGGTGGTGACCTGGCAGTGCCGAGTTAGTGGTTGGTCTCAATGATCTTAAAGGTCTTTTCCAACCTAAATGCTTCTGTGACTCTATTCCCCTGGTTAAAAAAGATGTCTTGAGCACGGACTCAGATGGCCTTTATTTTTAATCAGGGCAACAACCAAACAACTCAGAGAGCAGCTGCAGCATGTAAGGGCAGCACATGGCTTCCCATGAAGCTGGCTGGACGGTCCCAGCTAAAAATACCCAGGAGAGCAACACCTGACCTGAGTAAAGGTATCTAGTAGATCCTAGTGAATGCTGATTAGCCCTGATGCAAAGGCTGTAAGTGAAGTATTACTGAACTCCCAGCGCACAACTGAGGAGATGTGAAAAGTTACAAGACTGAGAAAAACTCTTAACTGTCCATTCCCTGTAAATAGCATGAGATAATACAAGGTTATACAGTTAAGCTGTCACTGCCTAGGTTATTAATCTGCTAAAAAAAATGATGTAGCGAAGAAAAACACTTCAGTGAGAGGACAAGCAAATTTAGATTTATCAGAAAAGTCAATTACTAGATCTGCTCTGGGGGATGGTAGCTGAGAGGCAGAAGAAGAATTTCTTATACCATCTCTCAGCTGAACCTGACCTTGAAAGTACCTCTTATCCATTTGGAGACCAAATCTCACAGGTGAGTATAAAAATCTTCAGATTTATTTGCTGCACTGTGTCCTGAATGCGCCAGTCACAGTGACACGCTTACTCTCATCTGAGGGACAGCAAGCAGGCAGTGAGAGCAGGGCTGTTCAGCTGTACTTTCAAGAACTCTCTTCCTCCTTCACACTGCCATGCTCCGCATTTCGTTAAGCCTCAGAACACACCAGAGCTGGTATATAAATGCAACAACACATTAAAAATCTAACTCTTGGTGTGTGGAGAATAGCTCAGACACTGATAAGCAGAAACTCCCTCTGAAGAGAACAGACAGAGCAATCAGACACACCACAGACACGTCTGAAAAGTTCTGTGCCTGAGCTGTGAGCCCTTCTGAAGCTGAGCTGTCATGGTCCAGGACATTGGGAGGTGTTGCCACCTTTGAGTCTGAAGTAGCTTTGTACCGTGGCTTCTTTTGGTTCCTCCTCAATGGCAAAACCTGCAGCAACTGCCATAGGTGAAAAATATCCCAGTCAGGTAGAGGTTTCCTCCAGAATATCTGCGTACGCTGCGGCACAGGTTGCAAGCTGCTGTCTTAAGGGAAATTACTTTCAGTTAGTCAAAGACTGATGTCACAGCCCTGAGCTGCAGCTACAGCCACAGTGTACTGGCAAAACTGTACAGCAAGAACTGGGAGCCTTTACATTGGAGGAAGGAGATACGTTCCCGAGGGCAGGGGAGACATGCACTGTGGCTCCCGTTTATATCTGCAGACATTAGAGACGCAGTACTACTCTATCAGTTTGGACAAGCATCAGCTGAACCATTGCTTTACTGGGATCCATTATGCAGCAAAGGTATTCAAACCCAGCTGTAGGTTTCCTTCTATGTCGACTGGAATAGACATAGCCAGGAGGACCAAAATAACCCTCATCAGCAAATGCTGCTGTGGGCTTCCTACACCACCCTCTGTCGGCATGACTTTTATGGGAGGTAGCTAATACTGGCAATTCAACTCCGCTTTTTCCTGTTTTAATGAACAATTGCAGGAACTAGGTCAGTATTTGAATGGATATGGAAATTCAGAAGACTGAAACCAAATCGGTCACATTGTTGTCATTAGCTCCTAAGAAGTCTCAACCAGTTTGGGTCAAAATAATCACTTTTTGTTACCACCAGTAAAATCACTTCGTAACACCGCAGAGTACTGCAATTACTACGTATTATACAATGTTCTTTTCTCCAAGTCTAGCTGTAAACGTGCATAGATGTTACACTCCAATGTGCAAGTTATAATGCGGTGGGGTTTTCTTATTTAGCTAAAAGAAGTGCTCAGAAGTTTTCACGCACAGAATCAGAAGGCAGCTACAGTACAAAAATTTGTCAAGATTGCCCTATTTTCTGTTGTATTTTTGCCATCTAATGGAGGAGAGGCAGGGAGGAAAAGCAAAAGAAAAAGTCTACGTACCTTCTAATAGGTTATACAAGGAAACATGTCATCTGCCCTTCAGTTCAGTCCACTCTTTGAAGTTACTCCATACCAGCCCAAAATGTTGTGCCTACGGTACATTCAAAGAAGGGAAGTGGAGGAAAAGATAGATCTTGACTGTATGATTGAACTGGACCCTGTAAAGGAGCATAGGAGCAATGTGCTCAAGTTAAATGAGTTACAGCCTGTCCTGGGTTCAACATGGAGG